>NC_090748.1:101649808-101674808 GCF_036898095.1 Palaemon carinicauda
AAGCAGGAGACTTATCTGTCACGTAAATCCTTGTGATTAATTTCAATGATACAAACTCTCTTTACATATGATAAAATATAAAAGAATCAACCCCATTTAACACTTATTGTTTCTATCATACATATTACAAAAATATAATGTTTGTTGCTTGTTAAAGTACAATCTGAAACCAATTACAAAGACTTTTGAATACATATCCTTAAATTTTTTATCAAATATTACAAAAATATAATGTTTATTGCTTGTGAAAATTACAATTTAAAACCAATTAAAGAAATTGTTTTGATACCTAACCCTATATGTTATATCAAATATTACAAAAATATATCGTTTATTCCTTGTAAAAATACAATTAGAAATCAATTACAGAAAATCTTTTAATACATAACCATATATGTTATTCCCCACTATTCATAATACATACATACTTTGATACATAACCCTGTCGCAAATGTTTAAAAGAAACTCTTTTAATGCATAACCTTATGTGTTATTCCAGACTACCCATAATACATAGATACTTTGATACATAACCTTATCGCAAACGTTATTCCAGACTACCCATAATACATAAATACTTGTTTGTCCTGTATTAATATAGCTTTACCTATTACAAAACACATTGCTGTAACCTGTTGACTGGGTCGTCCATCCATTCTCATCAGCCTGACAACACAAAAAGGCCCACACTAACCAAAATGAATTTTACGGGTCAAAGCAAATATCTTGGTCTCTCGGCGTCAACCTTCGTGAGAATTTCTATCCAATATTGGGAGGTAAATGAGACCCTGAAGACGTTTAGAGTAAAACTGTGGTAGTAAAATGTTTCATTAATTCTTGCCGCTAATTTGGAAAAAAAAGTATGTTTGTTTGAATAGGGGGTATAGAAGGGGTATAGATAAGGACATATGTATTATTATTATTATTATTATTATTATTATTATTATTATTATTATTATTATTAATAATTTTTTATCATTATTATTATTATTGTTATTATTGTTATCATTACTATTATTATTATTATCATTATTATTATTATTATCATTATCATTATTATTATTAGTAGTAGTAGTATTATCATTATTCTTATTATTATATTTATTATTATTATTATTATTATTATTATTATTATTATTATTATTATTATTATTATTATTATTATTATTATTATTATTATTATTACATGAAGGGATGACGCCAAAACGCGGCATCGGATCCCAATAGATTAAAAAAAAAAAAATATTTAATCAATCAAAACAAGGTTTATTACAAACGAAGTGAAGAGACTAATATGTATTAAAATTTCAAATTTCACTCAATTTCATACGATCTGACCTGACGTCTGAGTTCATTAATTATCGGGGTAATTTTCCCGAACGTAAATTCATTTAGCAATCAGAGCAACTTAGAGTCGCTTGCATTAATGTCACTATGACACAAATATTTGATTGATGTTTGAAGTTGATTATTCAGACACGGTTTTTGGATATTGGTTGGTTCATTATTCTAGGCTTGATTTTAATGATATTATTATTATTATTATTATTATTATTATCATTACTATTATTATTATCATTATTATTATTGTGAATAACTTTATTATTATTATTATTATTATTATTATTATTATTATTATTATTATTATTATTATTATTATTAAGAAATGTGGCAGTTTATTTTCACCATTGATCTGAAAATCTAATTCCAAAGTAAAAAAAAAAAATAAGGTATCAAAGAAATAAAATTTTGACTTTCGGAGTTCCCAGAAACCTAATCCCCACCACCCCATTACTCTGGATTCCGCACTAGAAGCCTTGGAAGTCTTAATTTAAGTTTGACGACAAAAACGAGCTCTCCAAGTCTTAAATGTTAATCTCACCAGAAAAGTCTTGGGATGCGTTTCTTCTTTATTTCGGTATTAAAGAACCTCTTTCTTTATAAGACACAGAGTTACTCTTTCTTTAAGAGAAGGGGGGGGGGGTAAATTAAATCATGCTTCCTATTCTTTGCTTATCCTTGGATAATTAAGAATAGGTCTGGCCTGACTTTTTTTTTGTGGGGAAGGGGTGGCTGTAGTTGAGTTCATTTGTTCACTATGCTTTACTTATCCTTTATTATTATTATTATTATTATTATTATTATTATTATTATTATTATTATTATTACTTGCTAAGCTACGACCCTAGTTGGAATAGCAGGGTGCTATAAGCCCAGGGACTCCAACAGGAAAATAGCCCAGTGAGGAGAGGAAACTAGGAAAAATTGCATATTTTAAGAACAGTAACATTACAATAAATATTTCTTATATAAACTACAAAAAAATAACCAAAACAAGAGGAAGAGAAATAAGATAGTAAGATAGAAGTGTGTCCATTGTACCCTCAAGCAATTTAGAATAGGTCTTGCCTGGGGGTGGGGGGGGGGTAGTCTAGTTGAGTCCATTTGGCTGAGTCTTTCCAAAGCTAAAACCTTCTTGGAGCTTTGTTCTGTCAAATATATATATATATATATATATATATATATATATATATATATATATATATATATATATATATTTTTTTTTTTTTTTTTTTTTTTTTTTTTTTGAGGTCGCTTGATTTTAAAATTCCTGAAAATAGTATGGTTAAATCCATGAAATATATACTTGGACAGGTATATAGTCAATTACCAAAAAGACATTTCGTGGTATATTGTTATATTTTTTTCTTTTTTTTTATTATTTTCTTTTAAGAAGATTTTCAAATTCCTGAAAATACTATGGTTGAATCTATAAAATATATACTTGGACAGGTATAGTCAATTACCAAAAAGACATTTCGTGATATATTGTTAGATTTTTTTTTATTTTTTTGAGGTAGCTATGCACTTTTATTTTTCCTTTTTTTTAGAAGATTTTCAAATTCCTGGAAGAGTATGGTTAAATCCATGAAATACAAACTTGAACGGGTATAGCCAATTACCTAAAAGATGTTGCGTACTATGTCGTCAAATATATTTTTAACTTGATATTAGAAAAACATAACTTTTTTCTTTTTATAAAATTAATATAACACTGAAAGAATTATGTATTTATCCCTCTATACCTAATGATTTTTTCTGTATTTATTATTCTATTTATTTCTTTAAAAAAAGCAAACAAGGGTGGTCCAAGGTTTGATGCAAGAAAAAATATTTTCTTTTTGTTTCAAAATCAATTCAACACTCTAAACCATATGATTTTTTTTCTGTATCTCTTATTATATTCACTTTAAAAAAAAAAGAAATTAAGGGTAGTCCAAGGTCGGATATTAGAAAAAATCTGTTTTTTTTTTTTTTTTTTTTTTTTTTTTTTTTTTTTTTTTTTTTTTTTTTTTTTTTTTTTTTTTTTTACAAATCAATATAGAAACTGAAACGATTAAGTATTTATCCGTCTATTTTTTTTCCTGTGTTGTCAACTGGTTGTTTACCTAAAATCATTTACTCCTCTTGGCTCTCAGGAAATTGAAATAATCTGCGCTGGACTTTTATTAAAGGTATTTTACGACCGCTCAGAACAGTATTGATATTTCTTGATTTAAAAATATTATTATTTTTATCTTTGTCCTTGTCAGTATTCTCAATATTGTTGGAGATATTTGTTAGAAATAAAGTGAAGATATCACGGTTATGAAAAGCCGTGTGGGAAATACGAATATAGCCGGGAGATCTTTATTTCATCATATCATGAAATTTTTCCCTGTTGGAGTCCTTGGGCTTATAGCATCTTGTTTTTTCTAACTAGGGTTTTAGCTTAGCTATTAGTAGTAGTAGTCGTAGTAGTGGTAGTAGTAGTAGTAGTAGTAGTAGTAATAACAACAATAATAATAATAATGATAATAATAATAATAATAATAATAATAATATCAACAACAACAACAATAATAATAATAATAATAATAATAATAATAATAATAATAATAATAATAATAGTGATAATAATAATAATAATAATGAAAAGAAAGAGTCCAGTTGGATTATTTCAATTGAAAAAATAAATAAAAGAATGATATTTATTATGTTTATAAATTCATTGCAAAGAACTTCCAATCAAAATAAAAAAGATAATATTGAAAAACCAAATGAAAATACCAAGGCAGTTTGACCTTTTCATAAAAGACAAGAAAGTCCAGAAAATATAGTTTCTCGTTTGATACACTACTCGACCCAAATGGACTTGAAAGACAGCGCATTTGAAGACTAAGTCGAAGAAATGTCATTAATATCAGATAAAGCCCTTTTAACTGCCTCAAAACCCTTTTTAACTGCCACTTTTATGTCCAGTTGTGGGCTTACACGCAAGAAACTTCATTTAGAAGGACATTTTATCTCCGTAAGAGTCAGATTATAAGAAAACCTCATCTCCTCGGACGGCTAGGGCCAATTTCAGGGTGAAAATAACATTGAGGCGAATATGAGGAGTTCGTTTGGTTTTATGAGTCTGAGTTGTGGTGGCCTAGAGGTAGAGTCCTTGCCTGGTGATTGCCGGACTGGGGTTCGAGTTCCGCTCAGACTCGTTAGTTCCTTTGGTCGCTGCAACCTCACCATCCTTCTGAGCTAAGGATGGGGAGTTTGGGGGAGCCTTTAGGTATAGCTGCTGAGTCATCAGCAGCCATTGGCTGGCTCTCGTTAGTCCTAGCTTGGGGGGAGAGGAGGTTTGGGCGCTGATCAGTCTATAGGGCATTGTCCTGCTTGATAATGCAACGTCACTGTCCCTTGCCTCTGCCATTCATGAGCAGCCTTTAAACCTTTAAAAGCTAACTGCATCTTTTAATATGGTAGATCTAAAATTCATACTCTAAACTTATAGTAACCAGATATTCAATAAATGCTGAATGAGTATTTTCTTATAAATATATATATGGTATATATATATTGGAAACTTCCCTGGCTGGCATTCTGCCGGACTGGAGTTCGAGACCCACTCAAGCTCGATAGTTTCTTGTAGTGTCTGGGACCTCACCATCCTCGAGAGCTAAGACTGGGGAGTTTGGCCGACATCATAGGACTCAGCAGAGATTGTCTGGCCCTCCCTGGCCCTAGCTTGATGGAGAGGGGCTTGGACGCTGATCATATGTATATATGGTCAGTCTCTAGGACATTGTCCTGCTAGGGGAGTATCATTGTCCCTGGCCTCTGCCATTCATGAGCGTCCTTTAAACATCAATTTAATTGTCAAGTCTTCTGGATTACGTATAATATATATGGTCAGTTTCTAGGGCATTGTCCTGCTAGGGTATTGTCACTACCCCCCTTGTCTCTGCAATTCATGAGCGACCTTTAAACCTTCAATCTGAATGTCACGTTTTCTGGATTACGTGTACTATGTATTATTATAATATAGTCAGTCTCTAGGCCATTATGCAGCTTGATAGGGCACTATCACTTTCTTCTTTCGTCTGCCATTGTGGAGGATTTATTTTTACTTTATTTTTATTTTTTGTTTTTGCCAAATCCAGAGAGAGAGAGAGAGAGAGAGAGAGAGAGAGAGAGAGAGAGAGAGATAGAGAGAGAGAGAGAGAGAATTTCATTTGCTTTAGTTTTGCTAGATCGCGCGAGAGTGTGTGTGTTTGTGTGTGTTTGTGTGAGTTTGTTTGTGTGTTTGTTTGTGTGTTTGTGTGACTGCGGTGCGCGCCGAAGAGCAAGTGGTAGTTAGAGAATGATCGTTGGTGGTGAGAAAGACTGTTGGTACAAATGAGATTGTTTGTTTACATTTTTTAGTTAGGTTACGACAGTGGTGAATGTTTCGGAGCGAATGCTTTTTTTATTTGACTGCAGCATAAGGCAGTTGTGTGAGAGCTGGATTATATATATATTTTTCGACCAGCGTGGAAGTGGTTTTTGATTTTCAAAGTAAGTACAGTTTTGTTTATCTTTGCTTGTCGTGATTGTGAATGATAGGAACAATTTATTATTTATCTTTGATTATAGTGCGATAGTTCAGTTAGCTAGAAGTGTTCGTAAGTGTTTTTCTTTTTTATTTTGGCAGGCTGCGATTCCTCCTTTGGTGAGGCTAACTCCTTTGGAGAGTTATTTCCCGAATGTTGATATATAGTTGATGACCTGGCCTGTGATTAATTTTGTATCAAGACTGCTCTTTAGAAACTGGATTTATTGTTGACGACCTGGCCTGTATTACGATTTGCTTGGACTGCTTTATGGATTGATGATGATGAGGATGATGATGATAAGGATGATGATTACTGCGTACAAAATCACCGAGACAGTTGTGGCAAATTGCCACACAGTTTAATGTTATTTTAAAAGCTGTGATTGTGATAGTTGCCGTAAAAGACTGTCAGCTTTGTGTTGGTGTTCATATATATATATATTTATTTTTTGGTGTTGGTTTGCTGTGTAATTTAAGTTTGTTAGGGTTTTTTGTGTTTATTTGGATGGTATTAAGTTTTATTTATCTTTAGTGTTAAGTTTTGATTGGTTTAAAGTATTTATTTTGAATGTTTTGTGGAAACCATTGTAAGTAAGTAAGATTCAAGGGTGTGGGGGTTGTTTTTGCAACATCCCGCCACATTATTTTGGCGCCCGAACAGGGACTGCTGAGGCGGGACTGATAGCTGGACTCTTTGACGAAGGACTGATAGGATACAAATTTAGAATTAAGGTTGAAGGAAAATGGAAGGTAAATATAAGGCTTTAGAGGAGGAATTGCGGCTGAGTAAGGAGCGTGAGGAGAGGTTGCTAATGGAGAATGAGAGGTTGAACTGGGAGAATGCAGCGATGCAGAAGGAGCTTAGGGAGTTAAAGGGGACAGTAGAGAGAGTGGAAGAATGTGTTGAGATGAGGATGCGAGAGAATGAAGAACGAATAGAGAAACGAATGGAAGATATGATGGGGCAAGTCATGGGGATGATGAAAACTATAATGGGTGAAGGTGCAGTCGGAGGAGTGTCCTCAGCTTCGGGCAATGGGTTGGTAGTGGAAGAGAAGGATAAGGTAGGTGATAATGGGAAAGGAAGTGATAGTGATAGTAGTAATAGTGATGGTGATATTGAAGATAAGGGAATTAGGCATAGTAAGAATGAACAGAAAGGTGAGAGGAAAGATGAAAGGAAAGGTAAAAGTGATGTGAAGAAAGGGAAGAAAAAGTATCGGGTTGATAGCAAGGACGATCGTGAATGGGTGAAAGTGGTAAGTAAGAAAAAGGGTAAGAAGGGAATGGTTAAGGATAGGAATTTAAGTGTGGAAGTGGATTCATTATATTCGAATGAGGAAGAAGGTAACAAGGGAGTAGACAGTGATGATAGCAGTGAGAATGAACGTGATGTGTGTAAGACTGTGTTTATGAGAGAGGTACCTCGGTGTGAAAGGTTCAATGAGCATAGCAGTAGGGATGTATATGATTTTTTCAAGGAGTATGAGAGGTATTGTCAGGATAAGTATGGTGATAGTAAGAGAGTTTGGGCTAGGGAGTTAGGAGAATATTTGACTGGGTATTTGTTGACGATGTATGGAGTGATAATGAGTGTAGGGGACGTTGATTATGAAAGTGTGAAAACGAGAATAATTGAGCAGGTAAAACGTATGAAAGGGAGTGTTAAGTATAAGCGTAAGAATGATTTTGATGAAGCACGGATGAATGCAGGAGAAGCGATATCAATGTACGTATGTAGGTTGGAAACTTTAGCTAGGAAGAAGTATGGGGATGAAGGTATAAATGAGAATAAGGAGTTAATGAAGAAGTTTTTGGCTACTGTACCCGAGAATGTTGCTGAGTTTGTTAATTTGAAACGGAAGGAGAAAATGAGGTGGACGAAAGAAAGATTGACATGGGATGATATTTTAGAGATAGTTGAGGATTATGAGTTGGATAGGTGTATGAAAGAAAGTAAATCTGTGAGTGTAAGAACTGGAATGGAGGAAAGTGTGCCAGAATTTGTTAGTTTTAGAGATGCTGTTATGAGAGGACCGATGAGGGTAGCTGATAGTGTAGTAGATAGGAGTGTTAGGGTGAGTAATGTGGGATTACCTGTAAGGACAAATGAAGGGTTTAGGCAAGGGAATCAGGTTTGGAGGGATAGGAGTGCTAGTGCGCCGCAAGGTAGGTCAGGTAGTTGTATCCGTGAAGAGAAGTGTTATAGATGTGGGAAAGTAGGACATAAGAAGAATGAATGTAGATGGGCTCTAGGTGCTTGTTTTGGATGTGGTGAGGTAGGGCATAGAATTAGTGAGTGCAAGAAAGAGAAAGGGATAAAATGTTATCGGTGTGGTATGACTGGGCACGTAGCAAGTGGATGTAGGAGTAATCGTATGAATGTGATTTGTGGTAATTGTGGTAAGGATGGTCATTATGCTAGAATGTGCAAGGAGCCGCGGGGTAAGTGTACTGAATGTGGTGCAGATGGGCATGTAGCTAGGGTATGTAGGAAGAAGGGAGTAAATCAGCCAGGATGTTCGGGAAACTAGAGTGTAAGAGGGTTCAGCTGGGTGAGTCCTCGAGTGTGTGCGGAGTGAATGTGATGCATGTTCGTGAAGGTTTACTACATGAAGACGTGATGGGCGAAAGAGCTTATGACTGCATGAGTGCAAAAGTAAATTTTAAGGGAATAGAGCTAGTTGGTCTGATTGATACTGGTTGTGGTGTCAATTTAATGTTTAGGAATGCATACGATAAGGTAAGGGATGTGTGTGAATTTAGGGGGTGTAAAGGTGAAGTGAAAGGTATCGGTAATTTAAGTATGTCTGTGCAAGGAAAGTTGCGTGAAAATGTCATGATTGGGGGGCTGATGATGGAAGATAATGATTTTTATGTGGTTGAGGGAGTAAATGACAAATACGATGTGTTGTTAGGTTATAACTCCTTGAAAAAATGCGGTATGATTGTACATCCTAATGTAAATATGATAGAGATGAAAGTTAAGGGTAAATTTTGTGGGGAATTTTATTTGAATGAAGATGGTAGTGTATGTACGAAGGTATGGAAAGGTGTGCCGTTAATAGCAAAAGAAGGTGTTAAATTGTCAAAAGATGCGAGTGAGGTTGTCAGTGTAAAAGTTGCATGGCCGAATAGTCTGGGAATTGCCAATAGTGACAGTTGTGAATATGTAGTGGAAGGTTCGGAAGCAAGTAATTTGGTGAAAGCAAGTGTGCATGTGTATGATGGTATTTTGAATTTGCAGGAGCCGAAGGTGTATGTGAGCTTGTTGCCGACTGTAAGGAGGAAGAGAATACGGGGTATACGTGAGGGTGATTGCATGGGATGTATGTATACGTTGGTCAATGTAGAGGATGAAAGGTATGTTAAATTGAGACGGGTTATGACGGGTAAGATAAAGCCGGATGACGATTGGGACTATGAAAGTTTGAAAGAAAGAATTAATGTAGATGAGAATATAAGTGAGGGGGAAAGGGAACAATTGTATAGGATGTTATGGGATAGACGGAGAGTTTTGAGTCGCGGCGACGAGGATTGTGGGGGATCAAAGCTGCCTGAATTTAAGATAGTTCTTAGTAATGATACCCCCATATATCAGCGTCCCCGACATTTTTCTCCGCCTATTGCCAGAGAAATAGAAGAGCAGTGCCAGGAGTTAGAGCAAATGGGTGTAATAGAAAGGAGTGAGAGTGCCTGGAATAGCCCTATTGTACCTGTAAGAAAGCCGGATGGAAGTTTACGGATGTGTATTGATTATAGGAAGGTGAATGAAGTAACTGTTAAAGAACGTTTTCCGATGAATGTAGTGTCTGACTGTGTGTATAAGATGCATGGTATGAAAGTTTTTACAAAGTTAGATTTAGTTAGGGGCTATTACCAGATGCCTCTGGCAGAGGGGAGCAGGCCCATTACGGCATTTTCAAGTAGAAATTGTCATTTTCAGTTTAAAAGATTAAGTTTTGGCCTTGCTAATGCGCCTGCTGCCTTCCAGAGGGCGATGAATGTAGTTTTGGCTGGGTTTGATCAAAGACTATATACTGAAGGAAGATAGGAAGGCTCAAAATAGAATGTTAATACGCTAGTTGGCAACTCCAAAGTGAACACAATAGTTGGTTGCTCCGATTTTAGATGGCGTTGTAGGTATACATCGTTTGTCGTCTGTTTGTTTATATTCAAAATTTGATAGTTGACTCAAACGAAAAAATGGCGCCGACCGTAAAGAAGTCACACCAGTGTCTTGTGTGCCATAAACAAAAAGAAACCGATCCTCATTTGGTATTTCACAGGTTCCCTAAGGACAAAGAACGGTGAGTCCAAACAGTATAATACATGCAGTATGTGCTGCTAATGAGTAAGCCCCACTGATATTGGATGTAAGATTAAGGCAAGGCATCCACAGTAAATCTCTTTTGTTTTTCATTTTTTTGTTGGCTTGTATGCTACCTTATTTCTATTTCCAACCCCCCTATGATTATTTTTGTGTGTGATACAATTTTGTGTTATTTTGATCCTTCTGATTGTACATTTATACATTTATTAGTTTATAATACTAAACTATACATGAGTGCATCATGCTTTTCCATTTCAATAAAAAATAAAATACAATTGTGTTTTTATACACCTAATATCTCTCCATCTTACAGTGGCCTACATACTGCAATTAAATGTATGCCTACACATAAGCATTTGTGGCTATGTTTAACAAAGCAGATATACAGTATGTTTTAATTTATTCGAATGTGGTATTGTATAGAACATTTAAAAATGATTGTAATATACTGTACAATACTTAAATTTGCAAGAAAATTATCTAAATCATAAGAGATATAGCTATTGAATTTCTAAAAAATAGACTGAGAAACATAATTTACAATTTAGTTACCTAAAATCTAAGAATATCACGAATATATGAGTAAAATATACTGACATAGTAATGCAAATAATGAACAAATATGTCGCAAAATTTACAATCGAATTCCATCCTATATACCCGTAAGCATTACCGCTCTGAATGTTTGGTTGCTCGCTCAAGAGATGGCGCCATTTGTTTCGCATGGGAGTATCTGGCATCTTTTCATAGCACACTCATTTGTGTGTTAGAAGCCTGAGCCTTCCTATCTTCCTTCAGTATATAGTCTTTGGGTTTGATAGACAGAAGGTGACTGTTTTTATTGATGATATTTTGATTGCTAGTGAGACAGTTGAGGAACACATGCAGTTGCTTGAAGCAGTATTAGAACGGTTGATAGAAGTTGGGGTGAAAGTTAAGCTTGAAAAGTGTACATGTTGGCCGGGGAGGTGGAATTTCTTGGGCATGTGGTGAGTGAATCGGGTATAAGGAAGAGTGATAAGTTTGTGAGTAAGGTGAGAGAGTTTCCACGTCCTCATACGGTGCGTGAGTTGAGAGGGTTTCTTGGGTTAATTGAATTTGGTCGGAAGTTTGTCAGAGATTGTTCGGGAATAGGGAAGCCTTTGAATGAGTGGACAGGTAAGAGAAATAGTACGAGACTGAAATGGGATGAGCGTATGATTGAAGCATTTGAAAACTTGAAAGAAGAGGCTGCGAGAGACGTCACTTTGGCCTTTCCCGATTATAGTGAACATGCGAGTATGCTAGAGTTATATACGGATGCTAGTGGGATTAGTATGGGCGGTTGCTTGGTTCAAATGCAAAGAATAAACGGAGATGAACAGTTGAGAGTGATAGCGTATGTAAGTAAAGCATTTAATAAGGCTGAGCGAAGGTATTCCACGATTGAAAGGGAGTTGGCTGCGATAAGGTTTTGTGTGAAAGCGTTGAAGGTATTTTTGTATGGTGTGAAATTTATTGTGCGTACTGACCATCAGCCCCTAGTGTACATGATTAGGAAAGAGTCTGTGAATGCTAGAGTTGCGAGGACAATAGAGGATTTGAATGAAATTGACTTTAAGCTAGAATATGTACCTGGAAGTAAGAACGTGATAGCAGATGCGATGTCAAGAATGCATGGTAAGATAGAAGAGAGTAGCGAGAATGATAGTAATTTTGAAAGGTTGCCGGAAGATTTAATGGTGGTACAAAGTTTTGAAGGGGATGACATGGTGTATAAATGTATTTTGTGTGGGTTAAATAAGGTTAAATTGAAGGGTTTGAATAGGGATATACCTGCTAGTATAGATGAGCTTAGAATGAGTGTTAGGAATGAAGTATCAAAAGAAATGGCATATAAGGAGGAGGATAGTATGCTTGAGGGTGAATTGTTATCAAAAGTATTGTTGGTAGTAAGTATGTTATATGGTGTCACTGTTTATTTGTATTTTGGGTGGAATCGTCCGATGCAGTACCGAGCAAATAAAGAGACTGAAAGGGAGTATATATTGAGGTTACAATGTAATGAAAGATGTTGCAAGTTGTTGAGTAAGAAGGAGGATTGTCCGAGTGATTTGAATCAGAGTGGTATGAGCATAGAGGATAGCGAAGATGACCATGGGTGTGATAAGGATGACCCTATTGATAGGAGAGTAAACATTTGTATGCATGGTGTAAAAGGAAGAATGATGACGTATGTGGGTATAAATGAGAATGAATACTGTAGTTTAATTGATACAGGTGCACAAGTGTCATTAGTGAATATGTCTGTTATCAAGGAAATAGAGCGGTACAATTGGGAAGTGAAACGGCAATGTACGAGTGTGAGAATTCATGGGATAGGTAAAGGAAGTTTGCTAGTTTGGGAAGAAGTGCGTTTGAAAGTAAAACTGGGAAGTATGGAGGTGGAACATAATTTTATTGTAATGGGAGAGAATGAGATGCCTAGTTGTTTTTTGATAGGAATTGACTTTTTAAGATTGCATGATTTATCAGTTGATATTGGTAGTAGTTTGCTTCTGAAAAATGGATGTGAAGTAGTTGTGATAGAAGATAATAGTGTATTTATGGCGAATTTTGTTGGCATGGTTGATATTACGAGGAGTGAGGATGATCTACTGACTAAAGAGGAGGTGGAAGAAATGCAAGATGAATGTGAGGAAATTAAAAGGTTACGTGAATGTATGTTGAATAGTATTGAGGTAGAAGAATGGTCGTCTGATTTAGAGGTGTATAAGAAAGTTAGTAAGAGACTTATTGTGTGTAAGAATATTGTTTATTTTCTACATAAAGGAATGGATGAAGATATATATGTTCCTGTGTTTCCAATGCATGCAGCAGTAAGTATGTGTATGTTAGTGCATGACAGATATGGGCATATGGGTAAGAATAAATTATGGGAATGCATGCGTGAGAGATTGTTTACACCTGGGTTGAGTCAGATATGTAAGGATGTAGCGACTACGTGTGAAGATTGCTAGAAAGGGAAGTATCAGAGAGTGCATGCTAATCCGCCTGTTTTGAGATTACGTATGAAAGAACCATTTGAGATGTTTGTGATTGATTGTGTTTCGTTGCCTGTGACTGCGAGAAGACATGTGGGAATGATTGTTATGGTTGATCACATGAGTAAATTTACCTATGCAATACCCATCAAGGATAAACGGAGCGAGACTGTTGCAAGAATGGTTGGTCAAGTGATGTTGCCGATGTGTGTTTGTAAGCCTGTGAGAATGTTAAGTGATAATGGCCCTGAGTTTGTTGGATGGGAGTTTGAGCAGATGTTAAGAGAATGGGGTATTGAACATGTGTATTCGACTCCTTATATGCCAAGTGCGAATGGGTTGGCTGAAAGGACTGTAAGAACATTAACTGAAATTTTGCGAATGATGAGTACATGTGATAATGATTGGGATTTGTATGTTGGTAGAGCGTTGTGGGCTTACAATGCAACAGTGCATAAGAGTACGGGTATGTCTCCATGTAAGTTTGTGTTAAATTTTGAAAAGATAATAAGACCGAGGTTGGGTGTGTCGGAGGATGATAGAGATGTGTGGAGGAAAGCAAATAAGAGGTTTGAAAGCTTTAAAGTTGGTGAGAGAGTGATGAAAGAAGTAATTGAAAAGGGTAGAATGAATGTAAATAAGGTGCGTGATAAATTTGAAGGTCCCTATGAGGTGTTAGAAGTTGGTTCGAGTGGATTAAGTTACGTTTTGGGTAAGTTGTGTGTGGGTGGTATTGTGGAAAAAATTAGGGCCCACCACAACCAGTTGCGTAAATGGAAAGAGGTACCTGAGTATATCCAAGAGAATGGGATGAGTAAATGGTTGAAAAGGAACAAGGGTGAACCTAGTATGTATGAGGACTTAGGTCTGGAAGGTAAACAGTTAGTGTTAGTAGAATATAAGAAAAGGAAGAATACAAGAGCTTTAAGTAAAGATGAAAGAAGGGGAAATTTTATAAGTAAAAGTGAGAATAGAAATAAGTATGACAAGGGTGTAAATGTGCAAGTGTGTATGGAAGATAAATGTGTTAATACAGATGAATCATGGCTGAGTATGAATGATACCTATAGTGTGTGTGGCTTTTCCTTAGGTGATGTAAAAGAAAGGATGACGAATGAGAGAGTGAGAGATAGGAGAATGATTAGTAGTATGAATGAATCTTTTACTAAAGTTGAGAATGTTTTTGATGAAATGGATGAACTGTTTACAGAAATGAGTGTAATTATAGGGCCAGATGAGAACGAGGTAGATATGATTGTACATGATATATTAGATGATAGAGATTTAGATAAGAATAGTGTTAATGTAGCGAATGATTGTGATAAGGAAGAAGTGAATGAGAGAGTATATGGAGGCCCAGTTACTCGGAGTCGAGGTCCCGTTCCCGACTGCGACTGGGTTATGAAAAAAATAATGTAAGTGTTGTGTGAGAAGGATTTGGCAAAGTAAGGGGGGAGGAATGTGGAGGATTTATTTTTACTTTTTTATTTTTTGTTTTTGCCAAATCCAGAGAGAGAGAGAGAGAGAGAGAGAGAGAGAGAGAGAATTTCATTTGCTTTAGTTTTGCTAGATCGCGCAAGAGTGTGTGTGTGTTTGTGTGTGTGTTTGTGTGACTGCGGTGCGCGCCGAAGAGCAAGTGGTAGTTAGAGAATGATCGTTGGTGGTGAGAAAGACTGTTGGTACAAATGAGATTGTTTGTTTACATTTTTTAGTTAGGTTACGACAGTGGTGAATGTTTCGGAGCGAATGCTTTTTTTATTTGACTGCAGCATAAGGCAGTTGTGTGAGAGCTGGATTATATATATATTTTTCGACCAGCGTGGAAGTGGTTTTTGATTTTCAAAGTAAGTACAGTTTTGTTTATCTTTGCTTGTCGTGATTGTGAATGATAGGAACAATTTATTATTTATCTTTGATTATAGTGCGATAGTTCAGTTAGCTAGAAGTGTTCGTAAGTGTTTTTCTTTTTTATTTTGGCAGGCTGCGATTCCTCCTTTGGTGAGGCTAACTCCTTTGGAGAGTTATTTCCCGAATGTTGATATATAGTTGATGACCTGGCCTGTGATTAATTTTGTATCAAGACTGCTCTTTAGAAACTGGATTTATTGTTGACGACCTGGCCTGTATTACGATTTGCTTGGACTGCTTTATGGATTGATGATGATGAGGATGATGATGATAAGGATGATGATTACTGCGTACAAAATCACCGAGACAGTTGTGGCAAATTGCCACACAGTTTAATGTTATTTTAAAAGCTGTGATTGTGATAGTTGCCGTAAAAGACTGTCGGCTTTGTGTTGGTGTTCATATATATATATATTTATTTTTTGGTGTTGGTTTGCTGTGTAATTTAAGTTTGTTAGGGTTTTTTTGTTTATTTGGATGGTATTAAGTTTTATTTATCTTTAGTGTTAAGTTTTGATTAGTTTAAAGTGTTAAGTTTTGATTGGTTTAAAGTATTTATTTTGAATGTGGATGGTTTATGATTTATTTTAAGTTTTAAGAAATATAAATTTAAGGTTATGTTTTGTTTTGTTTTGTCCTTTTGTCCAAGAGTCTGGTTGTAGATTACGTAAGGGGAAAGTTTGTTTTGTGGAGACCATTGTCAGTAAGAGTGATTCAAGGGTGTGGGGCTTGTTTTTTAAACATCCCGCCACACCATTAAACGATATATGGATATACTTATAAATCAAAATACCATAAGAGATTTTACATAGTTAATGGAAGACACTTCAAAATACATAGAATAATTTTTGTTTCCTCACCTTTAAGAAAGCTGAGGTGACAAAATCTTTTTAAAAAATCCAGGAATATAAAAAAGTAGACATTAATGAAATGATATATTCTTCATCTATTACCACCTCGAAAAAATTTATACAAAGTAGAACAAAATTGTTGATAAAAATGGTTTAAGAAAATTTTTCATCTTCAGTCATTTTGGTTGAAGTGACATAAAATCTTCTAAAAAAAAAATCAAGACTATAAACAAAGTAGGCATTAAAGAAATGATATATTTTTCATCTATTACTACCTCGAAAAATTCATACAAAGTAGAGCAAAATTTAAATAGAAATAGTTTAAGAAAATTTTTCATCCTCTATCATTTTGGTGACGTCATTAACAGAGTTTAAGCAAAGAAAAAAAAACTGGGCGATATTCATAAAGAAAAGGATATGCTTATACTTGCAAAATATAAGGGAAATCCTTCTACTTGTATTCATAAACATTTCAAGCAAAAGCTTCTACTTTTAGAGCAAAAGCATATCCTTATAATCACATAAAAGTAAATGGTTATACATAAAGAAGACCCTTTACTTCATATAAAGAGCACATGCTTCGAAAAAGCTGAGTCTGGTCAGTAGCAGACTGCAGTTCGAAGAGAAAGGTTGTTCTGTCCGATTCTCAGCACGATGGCAGATTTTGTGGATGTGAGGCATGTTAAACAATACATGCTCCGTTTACCCACACTTGATCGTGATTTCAAGATGTTATCCCGTTTTGAAGAACAAAATGTACAGTGGCTTGCGGACAGATATCTTGTCCACACCTGGAATCTCGATGAAATATCAAGGTTAAGCCATAACTTGGTGATATGCATTTTATATTTGCTTTTGCATGTATAAACAGTTGGGAGAATACGAAGGCTGCTATATTTAGGGATGTATGTATGTACAAACAGTATATATGTATGTATGTATGTATATGTACAGTATATATATATATATATATATATATATATATATATATATATATATATATATATATATATGTGTGTGTGTGTGTGTGTGTGTGTGTGTGTACAGTACATGCACATATACTGTATTCATATAATATGTAAATATAGTATTCATATATATATATATATATATATATATATATATATATTATATGTATAAGTATGTATATATATATATATATTATATATGTATATGTATGTATATATTATATATATATATGTATATGTATGTATATATATATATGTGTGTATATATACATTATATAAATATACATATATACACAGAATATTCATATACTGCAAAAGCTTATATACATGCATATATATACACATATATAAAATATATATATATATATATATATATATATATATACATACATACATACATATATATATATATATATATATATATATATATATATATATATATATATATATATATATATATATATATATATATATATGTATATATCGATTCGTACCAGAAATGGATTGTTCTAAATCTCAAACATGAAATAATTTAGCTGAAACTAACTATTTCAATTCGGTTTGCTTTAAACCTCAATTACCCTTCGCCCTTCGTCCGAGTATCTTTAAGTTTCATTCAAACTGCAAAGTTGAGCGTTTAGCGTCTTCAAAACTTTTCAACTTAAATCCATAAATCAAATCACGTACTTTATTATTATTATTATCATTATTATTATCATTATTATTAGTATTATTAATAGTATTATTATTATTATTATTATTATTATCATTATTATTATCATTATTATTAGTATTATTAATATTATTATTATTATTATTATTATTATTATTATTATTATTATTACTATTATTATTATCATTGTTGTTGTTGTTATAAAACAAGAATGGAATTATTCGCGAGTCCTAAACGAATTCGGAAGAAAATCTTCTCGGATTTCCAAATGGCTTCAGAAGAAATAGCCATAGACTTAGCATGGAATTCTGAATGCCTCCAGAACGGAATCTCAGAACGGTTTCGGAAGAAAACCTTCCCGGATTTCCAAATGGCTTCAGAAGAAATAGTCATAGACTTAGCATGGAAATCTGAATGCCTCAAGAACGGAATCTCAGAACGGTTTCGGAAGAAAACTTTCCCGAATTTCCAAAAGTCTTCAAAGGACATAGCCATATACTTAACATGGATTTCTGAATGACTCCAGAACTGAAATTTCCGGGAGCAGCCCTGAACGACTCCTCCCTGAGCTTCAAATGACTTCTGAAGACCTGATCTTCATTTTTTCAAACGTAGCCTGCAACACTTCACATGATCTGTATGTAGCTGTCGAAATCTAACCAAGGAATTGCGCGTCAATAGGAGTAAGAGGAAATGAGTTGATGACTGGGAGAAGGATTTCACTTAACTCACAGAGATCGCGTTCTGGCGTAATAGGAAGCTGACGGTAAGAATTATGTGTTACGTCTTCGGAACACCATCAACCACAGATGGTTTTGGTTGCTGCCGAAGTTGCCGATCGTTCGTTTTATATCGCCCGACCTATAGAAAGACACGAGATCTTCTGTTGGCAGCTGAGCTTTGAAGATCGTAATGTATGCGCCTTGAAGGATCCTTTGCTTGGGCTTTTGCGACGATGTCTTATTATAGGAGACCTGGAAAAAGTACGAGGCTTTGTATCGGTGCAAAAACGGATTGCAGGGAATGAGGACGGAGGCAGAATGGTTCAACTGAACGGTGAGTGACTTGTAGTTCTTCAACAGGATTGTCCCAAAATTCGCCATTGAAGTAAGGACATATCCAGACGACATTGGTAAATATATTATGTTGCTCGTCATTTACTTTGGCATGATAGTGTATGCAGAAAAAATGGTAGTATTCATCTCTTTACTCATTGCCCAGATAGGTAAAGAATAAAGGCCTTCGATTTCCCTGAGGAATCTGACGAAGTGAGGACTCGCGGGCACTGAAATCTCTTTTGAAATCTAGAAGGACACTGACGAACTAAGGAAAAGAGACAATGAAATCTCGAAAGAAACAGATAATCTAATGAAAGATGATCTTGAAAACTAGAAGACAGGAGAGAACAGCGAAGAGGAGTCTATAATGCCAGAGGTAAGACACCTAAAAATAGAGAGCCTCTAATGCTAGAAGTAAGGCACTTCAAAATATAGATGGAAGACCTTCTAATGTTAAAAGTATGGAACCTAGAAATATATGTCAAAGAACTTCTAATGCTAGAAGTGTGGGAGCTACAGAGAGAGGTCAAAGAACTTCTAATGTTAGAGGTGTGGGAGCTATAAAGAGAGGTCAAGGAACTTCTAATGCTTGAGGTAAGGGAGCTAAAAAGAGGCCAAAGAAATTCTAATGCTAGAGGTGTGGGAGCTAAAAAGAGGTCAAAGAACTTCTAATGCTAGAGGTGTGGGAGCTAAAAAGAGGTCAAAGAACTTCTAATGCTAGAGGTGTGGGAGCTAAAAAGAAGTCAAAGAACTTCTAATGCTAGAGGTGTGGGAGCTAAAAAGAGGTCAAAGAACTTCTAATGCTAGAGGTGTGGGAGCTAAAAAGACGTCAAAGAACTTCTAATGCAAGGGGTGTGGGAGCTAAAAAGAGGTCAAAGATCTTCTAATGCAAGGGGTGTGGGAGCTAAAAAGAGGTCAAAGAACTTCTAATGCAAGGGGTGTGGGAGCTAAAAAGAGGTCAAAGAACTTCTAATGCTAGAGGTGTGGGAGCTAAAAAGAAGTCAAAGAACTTCTAATGTTAGAGGTGTGGGAGCTAAAAAGAGGTCAAAAAACTTCTAATGCAAGGGGTGTGGGAGCTAAAAAGAGGTCAAAGAACTTCTAATGCAAGGGATGTGGGAGCTAAAAAGAGGTCAAAGAACTTCTAATGCAAGGGGTGGGGGAGCTAAAAAGAGGTCAAAGTCCTTCTAATGCAAGGGGTGTGGGAGCTAAAAAGAGGTCAAAGAACTTCTAATGCAAGGGGTGTGGGAGCTAAAAAGAGGTCAAAGAACTTCTAATGCAAGGGGTGTGGGAGCTAAAAAGAGGTCAAAGAACTTCTAATGCAAGGGGTGTGGTAGCTAAAAAGAGGTCAAAGAACTTCTAATGCAAGGGGTGTGGGAGGTAAAAAGAGGTCAAAGAACTTCTAATGCTAGAAGTGTGGGAGCTAAAGAGAGAGGTCAAAGAACTTCTAATGTTAGAGGTGTGGGAGCTATAAAGAGAGGTCAAAGAACTGCTAATGTTTGAAGTAAGGGAGCTAAAAAGAGGTCAAAGAACTTCTAATGCTAGAGGTGTGGGAGCTAAAAAGAGGTCCAAGAACTTCTAATGCTAGAGGTGTGGGAGGTAAAAAGAGGTCAAAGAACTTTTAATGCTAGAAGTGTGGGAGCTAAAGAGAGAGGTCAAAGAACTTCTAATGTTAGAGGTGTGGGAGCTATAAAGAGAGGTCAAAGAACTGCTAATGCTTGAGGTAAGGGAGCTAAAAAGAGGTCAAAGCACTTCTAATGCTAGAGGTGTGGGAGCAAAAAAGAGGTCAAAGAACTTCTAATGCAAGGGGTGGGGGATAGATGTCGCCAGCGAGGCTTTGGGGAAGGCGCGGCGGTGTCTGTGTTCTTTCTGATGCGTAAACTTAATTAAATACAAGTAAAATCAGGGCATTAAATACGTATTATAAATACTAAACTCTTTCTTATTATGACAACACAAATGAAATCTTAGAAGTTCCAACAGGTAACTAAGCGCTCCCGAAACACGAGTCAACCTTTTACTTCTGCTTGGAGGATATCCTCGCAAGTAAAAGGTAATCATTATGAATATGGAAAGAAAGATTTGCTTATACTTCTACCTTTTGCTTCAGAGAATTACCTTGTACTTCTACCTTATGCTTACAAGGATATCTTTCATTTTTATGAATACCTCCCATTGTATTCTCCATCTACCACCTCGAAAAAGTTATGCGAAGTAGAGCAAAATTGAAAAAAAAAAACATTTAATAAAATGTTTCATCCTCTATCATTTTGGTGACGTCATCACCAGCTTTTAAGCAAAGAAAATAAAATTGTAAACTCGTTAGCTAATGAAGGACTTTGTCTCGTCTCAGCATCGTCAGCATAATTGTTTTAATAATTCTCGTCAGGATTTTCAAGCTCATCTCATCAGGAATTTAGGACTTTTTAGATTGGATCGATAAACATTATGGGTAGTATGCGTCATGATGATAATAACAAGAACAAGAACAAGAACAAGAACAAGAACGATAACGATAACGATAACGATAATAATTATAACTGCAATATGAACAAGAGCAACAACAATAACATCAACAACAACAATAACAATAATAATAATAATACTAATAATAACAGCACCAAGAACATGATACATTGATAAATCAATATTTTTTTCCAATCTTTATTCTATCTTTGTATTTGTTCATGAGAACATTACCTTTCCCTTTTTGTCTGCCTCTCTCCCTTTACATTACCTAATAAATGTTGAGGCACAGGAGTCCTCTCTCTCTCTCTCTCTCTCTCTCTCTCTCTCTCTCTCTCTCTCTCTCTCCCCACTCAATGTAGCAATTTCTTTACACACAAAATAGCAAATACTAGGAACAGACTTCCCGCGGATGTAGTAAACAATAACACGGTAAACCAGATCAAAAATAAGTTAGGTAAGATCATAAAAACTCTTTAAATGTTTAAAGTTAATCGCACTACCCAAGAGCAAATGGAGTCTCTCTGGATGGACTAAATAGTCTTTGAGACATTCAATATCATTGTAACTCCTTGCAGCTCTCTCTCTCTCTCTCTCTCTCTCTCTCTCTCTCTCTCTCTCTCTCTCTCTCTCTCTCTCAAACACACACACACACAGCGAATGTAGTAAACAGTAACACGATAAACCAGTTCAAGAATAAGTTAGACAAGATCATAACTCTCTAAATCGCTCTACCAAAGAGCAAATGAGGTCTCCGCGGATGGACTGAAGAGTCTTTGAGACATCCAAAATCATTGTAAATCTCTCTCTCTCTCTCTCTCTCTCTCTCTCTCTCTCTCTCTCTCTCATGTTGTGTGGAAGCTGTAATCCCTCATTCAAATCAACTTGGCATTAAGCGTTGAAAGCCTGGGACTAATGGAGGATACACCCGAGATATCTCCGGTGATATTACTGTGCTTGGGACTGATATGAATGAATATATATCCTATGAAATTGGCTTCAGAGAGGCCCTCTGAGGAGGCTGGAAGGCTGTGGAGGTCTTTTGCTAACACCTAAAAGGCCTCCTTCGAGAATTAACTGAAACATTTTCATCTATATAAGATCAAATTTGTTTTAATCGTAGTGTGCGAGCTAGCTGTTAAATGATCAACTAGGAGGCGAGGTGAATGCACCTTAACTTTAATAAGCTAGCAATATAGCAAGCAAGCAAGAAATCAAGCAAGAAAGCGAGGAAGCAGTAAAATAATTTTCGCAGCATGTGCAAGGCCCGGGGCTCTTGCGCTAATGCAGAAACTTTAGTCAACAAATACCGGGTTTATATACAGCGACTTACGACCAAGAAGGTCACAAAAATGCCATCATAACAGAACATGAACTAGCAAGATAACCCAGGTTGGTCTTTTAACAGTACAGGGAAGATTGAGTAAAAAGATAAGAAATCAAAACCGTTACAGTATACGAGCGTGTATGAAACACCTACGGTACAGTGGGGGAATCATAATAATTATTTGCCGATACATGAAGTAAAAGAAATTATTTGTTTAATCATCATCTTGGTGGAAATAGTTGAATACAAGGACATTCCATTATCCTTTTTAATGGGAAATTTATGCAATACTTTATAAAAGTTTATAAAAAAAAAAAAAGGTTTTTAAGGTATATGAATAAAACATTATTCATCAGCGAGATTTACAATTTAAATGTGATTTTATTCATCACAGATATTTATAATTTAAATGTGATATAATGCTACTATAATATAGTTATAGCCTTATCAAATACGCTATTTTGTGCGCCAGAATTATAGATAAAATAAGGCCCACTATTCACGACTATTAACATATTTTGAGAATCTTCGTTTGTTATTTACCCGAATAAAAATATATTTTACGAAACCTTTCGTTCCCCATCTTCATCTATAGTCAATTCTTTTTAGCTCGGAAACGTTTTCTGATCGCTGATTGGTTAGACAAGATAATTTTAACCAATCAGATAGCAGGAGACTTTTCCGAGTTAAAAGGGCACCGCAACCGAGTCACTGCAAATACGCCTCATTAAAAAAATTGATTATAGCTACATAAACTTCATGATCTCTAGAGTTAAACGAACCCTAAGCTAACTGGAGACTTGTGATTATGTCTCATCAAGTCAAAATCAATTATCCTTCGTTAGCTAATGAGAGCTGGGGTCCCTCTTCCCCCTTTTGGCTAGGAAACAGGATCCCATCCTTTTGATGTCAGTCCTTCCATACCGACTCCCCTTTTCCTTAACTAGATTTTCTATTTATAAAGAAAAAAAAATAGTTTTATCTGAATAGTTTGATAAATGAATTATGATGACATAGGCAGTCAACATACCCTCTTTCCTTAAGTAGAATTTCTATTTATCAAAAAATTCTTTGTCTTCTGTGAATTGTTTGATAAATGAATTATTGCAACACATGTAGTCATAGCTCAACTTTTCAGTTGATAATATCTTTATCTTAATTATCTTATTTCTGCATTTTTTATTTATCAGAAAATTCTTAGTCTTCTCTGAAAAGTTTGATAAATAGATTATGCCAACACTCCAAAATCAAACCATTAGTCTCTGGTCTTAGGTAGTGTCATAGCCTCTGTACCATGGCCTTTCAATGTCTTGGATTAGAGTTCTCTTGCTTGGGGGTACACTTAGGCATGCTGTTTAAAGGTTTAAATGTCACTCATGAATGGCAGAGGCAAGAGACAGTGACATTGCCCTATCAAGCAGAACAATACCCTAGAAACTGACCATATTACATATGATCAGCAATGGCTGCTGATGACTCAGCGGATAGACCTATAGGCTTCCCCCAAACACCCCATCCTTAGCTCTCAAAGATGGTGAGGTTTCAGCGACCAAAGAAACTAACAAGTTTGAGTGGGACTCGAACCCCAGTCTGGCGTTTACCAGTCAAGGACGTTACCACATCGGCCATTGTTCTATCTTATTTCTCTTCCTCTTGTTTTTTGAAGTTTTTATAGTTTATATGCGAAGGAACTAATTTAATGTTGTTACTGTTCTTGAAATATTTTGTTTTCATTGTTTATTCGTCTCTTGTAGTTTGTTTATCTCCTTGTTTCCTTTCCTCACTGGTCTATTTTTCCCTGTTGGAGCCCTTGGACTTATAGCATCTTGCTTTTCCAACTAGGGTTGTAGCCTCGCTTTTAATAATAACATGTAGTCAACGCACAACTTTTCAGTTATATAACAATGTTTTTATTTTATCTATGCATCGTTGTGTTTAAAAAATTTTATATTATATACCCACATATTCATTAATAAACGGTACATCCCATGTATTTAAGAATGTTGAACATTGAGATGATAAGAATTATATTATATTATATTATATTACATTATATTATATTATATTACATTATATTATATTATATTATATCATATAAGCAATATTGCGAAAGAATATATTTCAGTTTAGTTATAAGGATCAAAATAAGGAAATCTTTCGAAAAATACATTTATCATTATTATTATTATTATTATTATTATTATTATTATTATTCGAAAAGGGGAAATATAGGCTACTCCTGAAATATGCCAACTAAGTCATAATATGTGAAAGAGAGATATTTAGACATGCATAAGTACGTATCAGAGTTTATATATATATATATATATATATATATATATATATATATATATATATATATATATATATATATATATATATATATACACACACACACACACACACACATATATATATATATATATATATATATATATATATATATATATATAAACATATATTGTATATATAAATATATATATATATA
>NC_090748.1:101677308-101682308 GCF_036898095.1 Palaemon carinicauda
AATAATAATAATAATAATAATATAGTAACAACAACAATAATAATAATCATAATAATGATAATGAAAATAATAACATTATTATTATTATTATCATTATTATTATTATCATTATTATCATTATTATTATTACTTATTAAGCTACAACCCTAGTTGGAAAATCATGATGCAATGGTGTCAATATTTCTTTCAATTTTGAATGATCATTACAGTAGCCTCATTGATAGACTTGAATGACATTTTCTTGAGAGTAGATTATCCATTCAAAGTCTACTCCTCAAAACAAAGCTCAAGTTTCTCAGGCTCCCTTTGATAAAAGGAGTTTACTTTAATCTCTTTTTCTAGTACCTTGGCTCTCATTCATTCGAGATGAGTAAGAGGCCATTATGAATCTCATTTAAAGGTTTAAAAGCAACTCATGAATGGCAAAGGCGAGGGACAGTGACATTGCCCTATCAAGCAGGATAATGCCCTGGAGACTGACCATATATTATCATTATTATTTTTACTTGCTAAGCTAAAACCCTAATTGGAAAAGCAAGATGCTAAAAGCCCAAGGCCCCCACCAGTGAAATATAGCCCAGTGAGGAAAGGAAATAAGGAAATAAATAAATGATATGAGAAAAACAACAATAAAATGCTTTAAAAATAATAACAACATCAAAACAGATATGTCTCACACAAACTACAAAAAGACCAATGTCAGCCTGTTCAGCACAAAAAAGTTATTTGGTCAGCGCCCAATCCCTCTCTCTATCCAAGCTACGACCAGGGAGGGCCAGGTAATGACTTGCTGATGACTCAACAGCTAGACCCTATAGGCTTCCCCAAACCCCACATATTAAGCTCACAAGGATGGTGAGGTTGCAGCAATCAAAGGAACTAACGAGTTTTGAGTGGGACTCGAACCCCAGTCTGGCAATCACCAGTCAGGGACGTTACGAGCAAGAAGGCCCAAGGAGGGCCAGGCAATGGCTGGTGGGGGACTCAACAGCTAGACCTATAGGCTTCCCCAAACCCCACATATTAAGCTCACAAGGATGGTGAGGGTTTGCAGCAATCAAAGGAACTAACGAGTTTGAGTGGGACTCGAACCCCAGTCTGGCAATCACTAGTCAGGGGACGTTACGAGCAAGAAGGCCCAAGGAGGGCCAGGCAATGGCTGGTGGGGGACTCAACAGCTAGACCTATAGGCTCCCCAAACCCCACATATTAAGCTCACAAGGATGGTGAGGTTGCAGCAATCAAAGGAACTAACGAGTTTGAGTGGGACTCGAACCCCAGTCTGGCAATCACCAGTCAGGGACGTTACGAGCAAGAAGGCCCAAGGAGGGCCAGGCAATGGCTGGTGGGGACTCAACAGCTAGACCTATAGGCTTCCCCAAACCCCACATATTAAGCTCACAAGGATGGTGAGGTTGCAGCAATCAAAGGAACTAACGAGTTTGAGTGGGACTCGAACCCCAGTCTGGCAATCACTAGTCAGGGACGTTACGAGCAAGAAGGCCCAAGGAGGGCCAGGCAATGGCTGGTGGGGGACTCAACAGCTAGACCTATAGGCTTCCCAAACCCCACAATATTAAGCTCACAAGGATGGTGAGGTTGCAGCGATCAAAGGAACTAACGAGTTTGAGTGGGACTCGAACCCCAGTCTGGCAATCACTAGTCAGGGACGTTACGAGCAAGAAGGCCCAAGGAGGGCCAGGCAATGGCTGGTGGGGGACTCAACAGCTAGACCTATAGGCTTCCCCAAACCCCACATATTAAGCTCACAAGGATGGTGAGGTTGCAGCAATCAAAGGAACTAACGAGTTTGAGTGGGACTCGAACCCCAGTCTGGCAATCACTAGTCAGGGACGTTACGAGCAAGAAGGCCCAAGGAGGGCCAGGCAATGGCTGGGTGGGGGGACTCAACAGCTAGACCTATAGGCTTCCCCAAACCCCACATATTAAGCTCACAAGGATGGTGAGGTTGCAGCAATCAAAGGAACTAACGAGTTTGAGTGGGGACTCGAACCCCAGTCTGGCAATCACCAGTCAGGGACGTTACGAGCAAGAAGGCCCAAGGGAAGGGCCAGGCAATGGCTGGTGGGGACTCAACAGCTAGACCTATAGGCTTCCCCAAACCCCACATATTAAGCTCACAAGGATGGTGAGGTTGCAGCAATCAAAGGAACTAACGAGTTTGAGTGGGACTCGAACCCCAGTCTGGCAATCACTAGTCAGGGACGTTACGAGCAAGAAGAGCCCCAAGGAGGGCCAGGCAATGGCTGGTGGGGGACTCAACAGCTAGACCTATAGGCTTCCCCAAACCCCACATATTAAGCTCACAAGGATGGTGAGGGTTGCAGCAATCAAAGGAACTAACGAGTTTGAGTGGGACTCGAACCCCAAGTCTGGCAATCACTAGTCAGGGACGTTACGAGCAAGAAGGCCCAAGGGAGGGCCAGGCAATGGCTGGTGGTGACTCAACAGCTAGACCTATAGGCTTCCCCAAACCCCACATATTAAGCTCACAAGGATGGTGAGGTTGCAGCGATCAAAGGAACTAACGAGTTTGAGTGGGACTTGAACCCCAGTCTGGCAATCACCAGTCAGGGATGTTACAAGAAAGAAGGACCAAGGAGGGCCAGGTAATGGCTGTAAATGACTCGGCAGCTAGACCTATAGGCTCCCCCAAACCCACATACTTAGCTCACGGGGATGATGAGGTTGCAGCAATCAAATGAAGTAACGGACTTGAGTGGGACTCTTACCCCAGTCTGGCAATTACCAGTCAGGGACGTTACCAGGAAGAACTCCGTGTTCAATTACTGGACCTTAATTCCTACGATAGAATAAGGGGAAGATTCACATCCCGAGTTTAATATTCATGAAATGGAAAATCAGCACCAGATTGAATCCTTCTGACTCGACCCTCGTTAATTAGCTTAGGAAACTCCATACCCTGACTGAAAACAACTGGTGATGTGAATGTATAAGTGAGGAATGAATTCATAAGTATATGCCGAGATATGGTATATGTTATCAATGCAAAATAAAGCAAAGGAATAATTGGGAACTCATATGTTCGGCAAGAGAGATCTTTGCATAATAGGAATACATTCGAATGAAATAATCTCAGTGAAGTGTATTAAGTTTGGGGATGGTAATATGAAATGAGTGCTTTCATATACATTCTCTCTCTCTCTCTCTCTCTCTCTCTCTCTCTCTCTCTCTCTCTCTCTCTCTCTCTCTCTTTGTGACAGTATAAAGCAATTGCCTACATAAGCATTTATCTCTCTCTCTCTCTCTCTCTCTCTCTCTCTCTCTCTCTCTCTCTCTCTCTCTCTCTCTCTCCATAAAAAGACCGTAAAATGAATGATTCAAAATGCATTATTATTATTATTATTATTATTATCATTATTATTATTATTACTTGCTAAGCTACAACCCTAGTTGGAAAAGCAGGATGCTATAAGCCCAGGGACCCCAACAGGGAAAATAGCCCAGTGAGGAAAGGAAATGATGAAAAATAAAATATTTTGAGAACAGTGACAATAAAATAAATATTTTCTTTATAAATTATAAAACCTTAACATAACAAAATGAAGAGATTGATTGATTGATTTTAAAGTTTTCAGGCATCCTGACATACAAAAGGAAGAGAAATAAGATAGAATAGTGTGCCCAAGTGTACCCTCAAGCAAGAGAACTCTAACCCAAGACAGTGGAAGACCATGGTACAGAGGCTATGGCACTACCGAAGACTAGAGAACAATGGTTTGATTTTGATGTGTCCTCCTAGAAGAGCTGCTTACCATAGCTAAGGAGTCTCTTCTACCCTTAGCAAGAGGAAAGTAGCCACTGAACAATTACAGTGAAGTGATTAATCTATTGAGAGAACTGTTTGGTAATCTCAGTGTTGTCAGGTGTATGAGGACAGAAGAGAATATGTAAATAATAGCCCAGACTGTTCGGTGCATGTATAGACAAAGAGAAAATTAACCGTAACCAGAGAGAAGGATCCAATGTAGTACTGTCTGACCAATCAAAGTACCCAAATAACTCACAATCGGTAGGTATCTCAACGGGTGCTGGTGCTGTGGCCAACCTACTACTTATGTTGATCAGATTCCAGCTCTCCTGTATACAGTTATGGGCACGTGCAGTAAGTTCCATTCTTGCTCATTTAGAAATGAGTTATTCATGCGATAAAACGCATTTTTGTGCCAATGCATGACACTGATTAGACAGTTGGGAAAAGTTTATTAAACAGTATCAAATTCCATGTCAGTTGCGAAGCGAAAATATTGAATTTTTTTTGTTATGTATGAAGAAAGACTATTATATTACACACACACACACACACACACACACACACACACACAGACACACACACATATGAATAAATATTTATGTATACTATTTATATATGTATATATTTTATATGGTGTATAGTTGTATATACGAAATATTGAAATTTTTTTGTCATGTATGAAGAAAGATTATTATATTACGCATATACATATGAATAAATATCTATATATACTATATATATATATATATATATATATATATATATATATATATATATATATATATATATATATATATATATATATATATATATATATATATATATATATATATATTATATGGTATATAGTTGTATATACACAATGTATATATATATATATATATATATATATATATATATATTATATATATATATATATATATTATATATATATATATCATATGAAATACTTATGTATATATATTTCATATGATATACACACACATACACTTTTCCAAAAGGCGTATTATTCGTCAGAAAGGTATTTCATAACTACAACATCATGCGGGACAAGTTCGGATTCCCATTTCGATACATTTCGGTTTGTAAATTTGAATTTTGAATTGTTAAGGAATCTCAGATCTCGAGCAATGTATAGGGCGCTTATATCATGAAATCCTGAGGTGGTCCTTCAGCCAATCAGAGTCAGGCTCGAGGCATCGAG
>NC_090748.1:101689808-101692308 GCF_036898095.1 Palaemon carinicauda
CACGTACTAAGTCTGACATTCGTCGTTTCTTTATAGAACTGTTGGGTTTTTCATATAGTGGGGGAGATTTTTTGGTATCGTGAGAAATTACCAAAATCCACATAGTATATGTTTTTATTATATTGCTACCAGGGTAAGATAGGAAATACTTAAATCCACAGTTGGTATTTTAGAGAATCGTAAGTATATATATATATATATATATATATATATATATATATATATATATGTATATATATATACAGTATATATATATATATATATATATATATATATATATATTATATATATATATATATATATATATTATATATATATATATATATAGCATATACACCATATTCCAAGATAAATCTACAATTTCGTTGAATCTTTCTATTGCAACCAGGGTAAGAAAGGAGTTACTTAAAATCCACAATTTGTATTTGTTAAGAATTTCTTAAGTATATAGCCTATCTACCATGTTCCAAGATGTATAGTTTTCGTTTTTTTTATTATTATAACTAGGATAAGATAAGAGATACTTAAAATCTGCAGTTGGGATTTTTTTTAAAGAATCTTTAAGTATATATCTATCATATTCCAATATATATGTATATATATATATATATATATATATATATATATATATATATATATATATATATATATATATATGACTTCTTTGTATTTTTTTCTATTTCAAGCAGGATTATAATGAGATAGGAGATAGGAAAAATCCACAGTTGGTAATTTTTAAACAATCATTAATTACACATCTATCGTATTCTAAGATGTGGAAACTACCGCGTTGATTCTTTTTTCTATTTCATAAGATAGATGCTTCTAACTATTCTTCAAGTTATGTGTGGAATTTCACTCTTGAATAAATAAAAAATTTCAATATTGAAGAATCTGATGGATCATAAGATTATTACTGGACAACATTTATATAAACTTGGATAGAAAATGCACTGTGAAGAATAACTCGAGAATTTTTTTTTTTTTTGAAGTGTCTTATTTCGTTATCCATATAACTTTGTAATGTACAATATCTTTGAAGATATGTTGAAGTTTTACCTTTTCCATATATATGATAGATAGATTTGTCTACGCCGTAACTTGATATTCTCAAGACGATTATATGATATAATAATGTAATATAATAATAATTTCTGTATTTCTTTGAAGTAGAGCATATGATGAAAATGTTAGGGGGTAAAACGATATAATATCAAATTTTCTATAGAAATCCTTTTATAATATTTGGTTACTCTAGATAGAATTCGTTTTGATATCTAATTTTTCCTTGAAAACTTACATATTCTCTCTCTCTCTCTCTCTCTCTCTCTCTCTCTCTCTCTCTCTCCTCTCTCTCTCTCTCTCCTCTCTCTCCTCTCTCTCTCCTCTCTCTTAATAGTTGATATATTCATAATTTGTAAATCTTCGAAGATTTTATAATATAGATCCATTCACCTCCAATAATAGATGATATATGGTATTTTATATATATCTTTAAAAAATCTATCAGCAAATATTTTTATTTAATTTCTAAGCTGCCATAAATTCTAATCTGATAGACCCTTAGCAAGTTTATCAGCAAAATTTATATTCAGTTTTTAAGCTGTCTATAAACTCTAATCTGATAGACAAATCTATGATACCTTTTGAAGAACTAGGCCTAAATAGGTCTAACCAATTTCTCAAGCGAGGCGTTCCCCTTAAACCTTTTGTTAAGATCTAAATGGATTAGTTAGGTATCCTTAGTGTTTTATTTGATAACTTGAACTGAAATGATACAGTAGAGTTATGGGCCTATTAATGTGCTGTAGTGATATCCTTTAATGTTTTTGACAGTTTAAAAGGCTTAAAGGCTGCTCATGAATGGCAGAGGCAAGGGACAGTGACATTGCCCTATCTAGCAGGACAATGCCCTAGAGATTGACCATACGATCAGTGCCCAAGCTAGGACCAAGGAAGGCCAGGCAATAGCTGCTGATGATTCATCAGATAGACCTATAGGCTCCCCCCCCCCAAACCCCCATCCTTAGCTCACAAGAATGGTGAGGTTGCAGCGACCTGAGGAGCTAACGAGGTGGCCGCTCATGAATGGTAGAGGCAATGGACAGTGACATTGCCCTATCTAGCAGAACAATGTCCTAGCGAGCGACCATATGATCAGCGCCCAAGCCCCCTCTCCACCCAAACTAGGACCAAGGAGGGCCAGGCAATGGTTGCTGATCACTCAGTAGATAGACCTACAGGCTCCCCCAAACCCCCTATCCCTAGCTCACAAGGATGGTAAGGTTGCACCGACCTAAGGAACTAACATGTCCTGAGCGGGTCTCGAACTCAAGTCTGACAATTACCAGGCAAGGACGTTATCTATTAGGCCACCACAAATTTCCCCAATAAACTTTCAAAATGTGCACCAATTAGACTATAATGGTTTAATGTATGTTTGTATTTATATATTTCACAGAAATAAACTTTCATAACCTTAATCAATAATACTTTAATG
>NC_090748.1:101697308-101699808 GCF_036898095.1 Palaemon carinicauda
TCTTTGGTTGCTGCAACCGCATCATCCTCATGTGTTGGGGGGGGGGAAGCCTATAGGTCCATCTGCTGAGTCATCAGCAGCCACTGCCTGGCCCTCCTTGGTTCTAGTTTAGGTGGAGAGGGGGGCTTGGGTGCTGATCATATGTATATATGATCAATCTCTAGGTCATTGTCATGCTCGATAGGGCAATGTCACTGTCTCTTGCCCCTGCCATTCATGAGCGGCCTTTAAACCTTTAAAACATTTACGCAAATGAAAGATATTTTCTGGGTAAACATATATCGAGAATATAGCAAATCTTGACAATATAGACTACATAGTTTTTCACTCGTGTGCTTTTACTTCTGGTGATGTTTGGATATTTATTTTTTTTTGCATATAAAAATTCTTTGAAATTTCAGCGCAGGGAAAAATTTTTCTGCCTGTAGAATTCAGTTGTTGACAATTTATAATAGAAAGTTTTTCACTTCCGTGTGGTTTTACTTCTGATAATGTTTGGATTAGAATTTTTCCACATATAAAAATTCATTGAAATTTCAGCGCAGGGAAAAAATTTTTCTATCTGTAGAATTCAGTTGTTGACAATATATACCAAAAAGTATTTCACTTTTATGTGGTTTTACTTCTGATAATGTTTGGATATCTTTTTTTCCGCATATGAAAATTCAATAAAATATTGGCGCAAAAAAAAAAAAAAAAAAACCTTTTTATCTGTAGAATTTAGTTTGTTGATAATAAGTACTCGAAAGTTTTTCCCTTTTGTGTGGTTTTACTGATAATAATTTTTGTTTATGTTATTCCTTTCACATATAAAAATTCATTGAAATTTCAGCGCAGGGAAAAATTGTCTATATATAGAATTCAGTTGTTGATAATATATACCAGAAAGTTATTTTATATTTTTGTTTGGTTTTTCTTCTGATAACGTCTGAATATGTATTTTTTCCTCATAATAATTCATTGAAATTTCAGCGAAGGGAAAAATTTTTCCATGTGTAGAATTCAATTATGGGAGACATCCAATTTGTTTGCTGACGTAGAGATATAATCTGATTTGGAGTCGATTGGAGAGGGAGGGCGAGAACTGTGTTTCCAGTCTGTAGAAAATCTCTTTATTTATGATTCTTGTTACGTAAATATCGTCTGAATGTAAAGTATTTTTCATTCCCTGAAAATGATTTCACCATTCCACAGTACTTATATTCCAAAAGGATAACACATGAGAATAGTAATAATTTATATGCAAATTTTAGAACCTAGTGTTATAAAAAAAAATGAATCCCTCTATGTGCAATACTTTTTTTTTTTTTTATAAATTACTATGATTTTCCCAATTATTAAGTAATTATTGAGTTTTCAGTCTGTAGAAAATCTCTTTATTTACAATTCTTGTTACGTAATTATCGTCTGAATGTAAAGTATTTTTCATTCCATGAAAACGATTTTACCATTCCACAGTATATACTTAATATTCCAAAAGGATAACCTATGAGAATTGTAATAATTTATTTGCAAATTTTAGACCCTACTGTTATAAAAAACGTATTCTCCTATTTGCAATATTTTTTTCCTATAAACTTAAGAACCTGCTGTTATAAAAAATGAATTCACCTATTTGTAAAATTTTTTTCTACAAGTTACTATTATTTCTCCAATTATTAGATACATATTTAGTTGCCAATCTGTAGAAAATCTGTTTATTTATGATTATTGTTACATAAATATCGTCTGAATGTCAAGTATTTTTCATTTCCTGAAAACGATTTTACCATTCCACAGTACTTATATTCTAAAAGGATAACACATGACAATAGTAATAATTTATTTACAATTTTTAGAACCAACTGTTATAAAGATTTCTTTCTTACGTCTTTCAAGTCTCTTATAATTTTCGTTACGTTTTTATTTACAAGATAAAAAGGAAGGGTTAATTAATAAAACATATTTAGATATCATATAAATGTTCAGTCCTTTGTTTGTTCAATAGAAATTATGAAGTTAATCCTATTTTTAAAAAGCTATTAGTTACTGAAAAACATATTTTAAACACCTATTAATTATTCAAGAACTTATTTCTAAACACATTAGTTATATACTCTAAAACATTAGTTAACCAAAACCTATTTTTAAACAACTATTAATTACTCAAAACCCTATTTTTAAACACTTATCAATTTCTAAAAATCATATTTTAAACACCCATTAGTTTCTCAAAAACCTATTTTTAGACAATTATTAGTTACTCAGCAACCTGTTTTTCAATATCTATTAGTGACTCAAAAACCTATTTTTAAACAACAACCTATTTTTAAAACCCCATTAGTTTCTCAAAAACGTATTTTAACACCTATTAGTTTCTCAAAAACCCATTTTTAAACAACTATTAGTAACTCAAAAACCTATTTCTAAACAACAACCTAATTTTTTTTACACATATTAATTGCTCAAAAACCTATTTTTAAACAACAAACTATAACACCTATTATTTCCTCAAAAACCT
>NC_090748.1:101712308-101725610 GCF_036898095.1 Palaemon carinicauda
TTGTTCTCTTCATTTATTTATTTCCTTATTTCCTTTCCTCACTGGGCTATTTTTCCCTGTTGGAGCCCCTGGGCTTATAGCATCTTGCTTTTCCAATTATAGTGTAGCTTGGATAGTAATAATAATAATAATAATAATAATTTGTCGAGATAATAAGATCAATCTGATTCTCAATATACTATTATTTGATTTGAACTTGAAAAACTTTTATTTAATTTTCTTCCTGTTGAAATTACTCTGCTTTCACTTCCTCTCTCAATTAGATGTTATTGGATCTATCAATAGATGATATATTCATTCTTTATTGTGATAGCCTATTGGAAACCTCTCTGCCTGGAAATCTGCTGCACTGGGGTTCGAGACCCGCTCAAGCTCAATAGTTTCCAATAGTTTTCTCAACTTCACCATCCCTTTGAACTAAGGATGGTGGGGTTTGGGAAAGCCTGTATTTTTACCTGCCGAGTCATTAAACAGCTATTGCCTGGCCCTCCCTGATCATAGCTTGTGTGGAGAGGGGGCTTGGGGGCTGATCATTTGTATATGTAGTCCAGTCTCTAGAGCATTGTTAATGCCCCTTGCCTATACCACTCATGAGAGACCTTTAAAACTTTTAAACCTTTAAACTCACTGGGAAGCAATGTTGTTGTAAATAGCTTTTACAAAATGTAATAAAAACCGACTGTCTCACTTATATAACCAAATTACAAAGGGACTCTAAAACATTAGTGAATCTCAAGTCAATAAATCTCTATAAATAACTCCAAAGAAAAGGGTGACATTTATTGTATATATATTCATTTCCAATAACAGGAGAACCATATCGTGACTGAATACCTTTTGCAATATCTGGGATTGAAATCATCGGTATAACCAGATTTATGCTTCAGGAAAATGCACGGACTTGGTAGGAGATTAATTTTTTTGACATTAGTATTCATTATCTTAACAGTGAGATGAATTGAGTTTGATGAAGGATTTTAATGGAATATTATACACACTGAAAAATTTGCATTAAAAGATAAAAACAGGTAAATGTCTGGCAATGTTTTTCCCATGATTTTTACCGTTTTAAAAACGGTTATATTGACGTAAAATAGTGATATTACGGTTAACAATCCGTAAAAGATAATAACAAAGTATGATAAAATTACGGTCGCCTGTATTTTACTGAAATACGATTGAGAATAGTGTTTTATGGAGAATTTCCGATTGAAATTACGGTTTTTTTTTTTTTTTTCTAACAGTGGACGTATATCAAAGAAGAACATTTTAATTAATCGTTAGTTGGAAAAGTAGGATGTTATAAGCCTGAGGTCTCCAACAGGGTAAATAGCTCAGCGAGGAAAGGAAATAAATAAATTATATGGAAAGAAATGAAAAATTAAAATAAAACATTTTAAGAACAGTAACATTAAAAACAGATCCTCCATATATAAACTACAAAAATAGACTTATGTCAGACTGTTCAACATAAAAACATTTGCTGTAAATTTGAACTTTTGAATTTCTACAATATTCATATTCCCGAAAATATTGATTGAACATATCGAAAGTTATCCAGGACATTATAGTTTTGAGAAAGGCGCAGCGTCCAAAAGTTCAGTGCTGTCAGGAGTTTAATTTCTTTCTCAAATAATCTCAACAAAAAGGTTTTGTGAAACTTTCGAGATACCCACAAAAAGTAAAAGTGGGAGAGGAGAAAAGGGACTTTTATAGACCCGGTTGAAGGATATGAATACAATTCTGAGAATCTCAGGAAGTAGAGTCTAAAAGATTATGGAAAAGAAGGAAAAGGTTATTTACTCTTTCACATTTTGATTATCAGTTGATTTTCTGGTCTTATTTAAAAGACTAAGGAACATTATTGTAAATCAGTAAGATGTATCCTTTGCATTTTTGTAGCAATATAACCCATGGATTTATTTCTAACCTAAAGATTTTGGAAAAGAAGGAAAAGGTTATTTACTCTTCACATTTTGATTATCAGTTGATTTTCTGGTCTTGTTTAAAAGACTTTTTCTTTGTCTACATCTTTTCCAACTTTTAGAAGATGCAGACAAAGAAGAAGTCTTTTAAACAAGACCAGAAAATCAACTGATAATCAAAATATGAAAGAGTAATAACATTTTTCACATTTTGATTATCAGTTGATTTTCTGGTCTTGTTTAAAAGACTAAGGAACATTATTCTAGATTAGTTAAATGTCTCCTTTTCATTTTTATAACAATATAACCCACGGATATAATTTCAACCTATTATTTATGTTGTGAGGATTTTTTTTTTTTGTAATTCAGACTCTCAAATCATTACATTGTAGGGTTTTTAGCAAAGTAATTTTAGCGTCTCTCTTTCTCTCTCTCTCTCTCTCTCTCTCTCTCTCTCTCTCTCTCTCTCTCTCTCTCTCTCTCTCACATCCACCAATGATAAGATTTAAAACTTAGTTCCTTTAATATTGTGAGGTACAAAACAAATGGCCCACATAAATTAAACTGGCACACTCCAGCTTTGATATATGAAGCCATTACTAGGACAACAGTGTTGCTAGTACCCTTGTTAATCCTGTCATGAACGTTGAGGGCATGGAAGCAAAGATTTAAACATTAGTGGAACCAATGGGAAATAAATATTTGTGTTCCAAATTATAACTTCCCACCTTGGCTATTTCAGTATATAAGGAAATATGAGATTTCAATACATACCTTGGACACTATTTGAATTAGGTATATTATATTATTATTATTATTATTATTATTATTATTATTATTATTATTTTTATTATTATTACTTGCTAAGCTACAACCCTAGCTGGAAAAGCAGAATGCTATAAGCCCAGGGGCTTCAAAAGTGAAAATAGCTCAGTGAGGAAAGGAAAAAAAGAAAAAAAAATGAAATATTTGAAGAACAGTGACAACATTGAAATAAATATTTCCTATATTAACTATAAAAACTTTACTAAAGCAAGAGGAAGAGAAATAAGATAGACTAGTGTGCCCGAGTGAACCCTCAAGCAAGAGTAATGGAGATGGTTTAAGAACTTTAAGGTTTTGGCTATGAATTACATTTTGATCGAATTATAAATAAAGTTAAACATAGGTCTGGTAATATTTCGAACCCAATATTCACTGATAATCCTAACGTTAAAACAAGAAATGTTATTTATCCATTTGAAAGGGCTGATCATGATTTAGTTATGTTAGTAACTAACACTGAAAAGGGTGTCTCAGAAGAGTTATACTCTTGTAAGATATACAGAATGATGTATTCAAGTTTTTTTTTTTTTTTTTTTTTTTGTATTGCGTAAAGTTACAGAACGAAAATGTACCTATCGTGCTCTGATTTGAAATATTCTCAACCATGTTTGATTATTATGATTATTATTATTATTATTATTATTATTATTATTATTATTATTATTATTGTTTGTTTGAGAGCAGCTTCCTTGCTACAATTTTAATCGTAGTGTAATGAAACTTGTAGGGATTAACTGTTATGTAAAAAGCTGGAAATGAATAAAATTTTGGAAGGTCAAGGTCACAGTCGAGCAAAAGGTCGAGAAATAAGCTGCTTCGGCAGAGATCTGCGCTACACAGAGCCCCTCTAGCTCAACCTTTCTCTACACGCGTTGGCAAAACATCCAAATGAATAGACTAAAAGTAATTATCTGTTCTCTCTCTCTCTCTCTCTCTCTCTCTCTCTCTCTCTCTCTCTCTCTCTCTCTCTCTCTCTCTCTCTCTCTCTCTCTCTTAATAGTTCATACGACAATTGCTCAGCTAAGGGAAATTCATTAAAGTATACAACATGTGAGACATAACTCGAACAGGGAGTTCGCTAATTAACAATAACATCTGTTGTGGCATCGGTGGGGTGGGGGTGGGGGGTGGGGGGTTGTCAGCAATGTCCTGTCCGTCGAATAATTCAAAATTTGTACCATTTAATTGAAAAGAAAAGCAGAATCTCAATTTTGGTTAACTCACTTTAAAGTAATAAAGATTTAAATTGAATATTCCAAATTGTAATGATAAAAAACCAAGAAATAAAAAGAATTAATACATGTCCAAAAGACCGTTAAAAGGTTTAAAGGTTTAAATTGAATATTCCAAATTGTTTCGATAAAAAACAAGAAATAAAAGATTAACATGTGTACAAGACACCGTTTAAAGGTTTAAAGGCCGGTCATGAATGGCAGAGATAAGGGACGGTGACATTGCACTATCAAGGAGGACAATGCCCTAGGCACTGACCAAATATGCATATGATCAGCCCCAATTCCAATCTTCACCCAAACTAGGGCCAAGGGGGACCAGGCAATGGCTTCTGACTTTAAAGGCCGCCATGAATGGCAGAGACAAGGGACAGTGACATTGGCCTATCGAGCAGGACAATTCCCTAGAGACTGACCTTATATGCATATGATCAGTGCCCAAGCCCCCTCTCCACCCAAGCTAGGACCAAGGATGGCCTGGCAATGGCTGTTGACTTTAAAAGTCGCTCATGAATGGCAGAGGTAAGGGACAGTGACATAGCCCTATCGAGCAGGACAATGCCCTAGAGACTGACCTTAAATGCTTATGATCAGTGCCCAAGCCCCCTCTCCACCCAAGCTAGGACCAAGGATGGCCTGGCAATGGCTGCTGACTTTAAAAGCCGCTCATGAATGGCAGAGGTAAGGGACAGTGACATATCCCTATCGAGCAGGACAATGCCCTAGAGACTGACCTTATATGCATATGATCAGTGCCCAAGCCCCCTCTCCACCCAAGCTAGGACCAAGGATGGCCTGGCAATGGCTGCTGACTTTAAAAGCCGCTCATGAATGGCAGAGGTAAGGGACAGTGACATAGCCCTATCGAGCAGGACAATGCCCTAGAGACTGACCTTATATGCATATGATCAGTGCCCAAGCCCCCTCTCCACCCAAGCTAGGACCAAGGATGGCCTGGCAATGGCTGTTGACCTTTAAAAGTCGCTCATGAATGGCAGAGGTAAGGGACAGTGACATAGCCCTATCGAGCAGGACAATGCCCTAGAGACTGACCTTATATGCATATGATCAGTGCCCAAGCCCCCTCTCCACCCAAGCTAGGACCAAGGATGGCCTGGCAATGGCTGTTGACTTTAAAAGTCGCTCATGAATGGCAGAGGTAAGGGACAGTGACATAGCCCTATCGAGCAGGACAGTACCTTAGAGACTGACCATATATGCATATGTTCAGCGATCAATCCCCCTCTAGTCCCAGTTAGGGACCAGGGAGGGCCAGGCAGTGGATGACGACTTTGAAGGCCACTCATGAATGACAGAGGTAAGGGACAGTAACATTGCCCTATCAAGCAGGACAATGCCCTAAAGACTGATCATATATGCATATGATCAGCGCCTAAGCCCCCTCTCCACCTAAGCTAGGACCAAGATGGCCAGGCAATGGAGGCTGACTTTAAAGGCCGCTCATGAATGGCAGAGACAAGGGACTGACATTGCACAATCAAGGAGGACAATGCCCTAGAGGCTGAGTTTATTTGTTTCCTTATTTCCTTTCCTCACTGGGCAATATTTCTTTGTTAGAGACCTCGGGTATATAGTATCCTGCTTTTCCAACTAGGGGATGTAGCTTAGCTTGTAATAATAATAATAATAATAATCATAATATAATAATGATAATAATAATAATGATAATGATAATAATAATAATAATGTTTATTATTTTTATTATTATTATAATTTCCATGCTTTGATTCTAATTAATGGCTATATTGAATTTACAAGAATATAAATATTTGTAAAATTTTTCCAAAAATATATGCCCTGATGGGAGGACACGTTCATCGAGGTCTCTCTGTCTCTCTCTCTCTCTCTCATCTCTCTCTCTCTCTCTCTCTCTCTCTCTCTCTCTCTCTCCCATCTCAAAACTTGTGTCACTATTTGTCATAAAAGTTTGTCACAGACCCTCAAAACTTTATGGGACAAGAAGAGTATGAAAGAGTAAGGACCAATTTTCTTTCTCAAAAACTAGAAAGTGCAACAAAAAACCTAGAATAGTACTCGGTGGACCCAGCTGAGATTTTGTCGTTTATATATATATATATATATATATATATATATATATATATATATATATATATATATATATATATATATATATATATATATATCACTTCTTAAAGGATTGCGTATTTTATATATATAATATATATATATATATATATATATATATATATATATATATATTATATATATATATATATATATATCACTTCTTTAAAGGATTGCGTATTTTATTAGATTATGGCAACTAACTATATATGCAAATATGGTTTATCTGTTTTTAATCAAATTATTATTATTTTTTATTATTATTATTATAATTATATTATTATTTGTTGTTATTATTATTATTATTATTATTATTATTATTATTATTATTATTAATAATATAATTTTTTAGTATTATTGTTATTATTATCATTATTATTATTATTATTACTATTATTATTATTATTATTATTATTATTATTATTATTATTATTATTATTATTATTATTATTATCATTATTATTATTATTATTCATCCTCCTACCGCCTATTGACGCAAAAGACCTCGGTTAGATTTCGCCAGTCGTCTCTGCAGTATATTGAGCTTTAATTTAATAATTCTCCATTCATTATCTCCTACTTCACGCTTCTTAGTCCTCAGCCATGTAGGCAAGGGTCTTCCAACTATTCCAGTGCTTTTTATATATTATATTATTATTATTATTATTATTATTATTATTATTATTATTATTAACTCCGCCAAGGAGGTTATAAAATGGAGTCAGTTTATTTATTTAATTATTATTTGTCTGTGTCTCTGTGTGTCCGTGGACAGGATTACGCCAAAACAACTCGACGGATTTTGATGACATTTTCACCACAGATAGATCTTAGGTCATGGACGACTCAATTGAATTTTGGAGATGATCAGGATCCGGATCCGGATTGTAGATCCGCATTTGCTTTTCTCGCCCTTTTAAAAAATAACATCAAAACATACCGAAGAATTTTGTTGAAATTTTCACCACATATAGATCTTAGACATGGACGACTCCATTAACCTTTGGCGGAGGTCAAAAATTCTCTGATAGCTATCATTATAATGATAATAATAATAATTATTATTATTATTGTTGTTGTTGTTGTTGTTGTTATAGTTATTATTATCATTATTGTTAATATTATCGTTATTGTTGTTGTTGTTGTTATTATTATTATAGTTATTATTATCATTATTATTATTGTTGTTATTGTCATCTCTATTATTATTATAGTTATTATCATTATTATTATTCTTGTTGTTGTTGTTGTTATTGTCATCTCTATTATTATAATAATAATAATAATAAAAATAATAATAACAATAATAATAATTATTACTATTATTATTATTATTATTATTATTATTATTATTATTATTATTATTATTATTATTACTTACTTACTAAGCTACAACCCAAGTTGGAAAAGCAGGATTCTATAAGCCTACTATAACCCCAACATGGAAGCATAGTCCAGTGAGGAAATGAAATAAAGAAATGAATAAACTACAAGAGAAGAATAAACAATCAAAATAAGATATTTTAAGAAAATCACATTAAATTAGATCCATCACGGAAAATTATGAACATTATTTTGGAAAATAGAATAAAAAAAGGTTAAGGGGAAGATTTCGTCTTTTAATTAAGGGACTAAGAAAATACCTTCTGTTACCTGATATTATTATCAAGGCCAGCCATATGGCAACGCCTCCCTCCGTCCCACCAACTAACCTTTTAAAATAATGAGAATTGGCCGGTGCAATGTTACTCGGTAGGGTCGTTTATTTTCTTCTTTATCTTCATTTTGAGGTCGGTGTTCATCTTGAATGATAGCAATATTTCCTTGACATCAAATGTATGATAAGATACCTATTTCATAAAAGCTTACATGACACTCAGTAAAGTCGTTTATTTTCTTCTTTATCTTCATTTTGAGGTCGGTATTCATCTTGAATGATAGCAATATTTCCTTGACATCAAATGTATGATAAGATACCTATTTCATAAAAGCTTACATGACACTCAGTAAAGTCGTTTATTTTCTTCTTTATCTTCCTTTTGAGGTCGGTATTCATCTTGAATGATAGCAATATTTCCTTGACATCAAATGTATGATAAGATACCTATTTCATAAAAGCTTACATGACACTCAGTAAAGTCGTTTATTTTCTTCTTTATCTTCCTTTTGAGGTCGGTATTCATCTTGAATGATAGCAATATTTCCTTGACATCAAATGTATGATAAGATACCTATTTCATAAAAGCTTACATGACACTCAGTAAAGTCGTTTATTTTCTTCTTTATCTTCCTTTTGAGGTCGGTATTCATCTTGAATGATAGCAATATTTCCTTGACATCAAATGTATGATAAGATACCTATTTCATAAAAGCTTACATGACACTCAGTAAAGTCGTTTATTTTCTTCTTTATCTTCCTTTTGAGGTCGGTATTCATCTTGAATGATAGCAATATTTCCTTGACATCAAATGTATGATAAGATACCTATTTCATAAAAGCTTACATGACACTCAGTAAAGTCGTTTATTTTCTTCTTTATCTTCCTTTTGAGGTCGGTATTCATCTTGAATGATAGCAATATTTCCTTGACATCAAATGTATGATAAGATACCTATTTCATAAAAGCTTACATGACACTCAGTAAAGTCGTTTATTTTCTTCTTTATCTTCCTTTTGAGGTCGGTATTCATCTTGAATGATAGCAATATTTCCTTGACATCAAATGTATGATAAGATACCTATTTCATAAAAGCTTACATGACACTCAGTAAAGTCGTTTATTTTCTTCTTTATCTTCCTTTTGAGGTCGGTATTCATCTTGAATGATAGCAATATTTCCTTGACATCAAATGTATGATAAGATACCTATTTCATAAAAGCTTACATGACACTCAGTAAAGTCGTTTATTTTCTTCTTTATCTTCCTTTTGAGGTCGGTATTCATCTTGAATGATAGCAATATTTCCTTGACATCAAATGTATGATAAGATACCTATTTCATAAAAGCTTACATGACACTCAGTAAAGTCGTTTATTTTCTTCTTTATCTTCCTTTTGAGGTCGGTATTCATCTTGAATGATAGCAATATTTCCTTGACATCAAATGTATGATAAGATACCTATTTCATAAAAGCTTACATGACACTCAGTAAAGTCGTTTATTTTCTTCTTTATCTTCCTTTTGAGGTCGGTATTCATCTTGAATGATAGCAATATTTCCTTGACATCAAATGTATGATAAGATACCTATTTCATAAAAGCTTACATGACACTCAGTAAAGTCGTTTATTTTCTTCTTTATCTTCATTTTGAGGTCGGTATTCATCTTGAATGATAGCAATATTTCCTTGACATCAAATGTATGATAAGATACCTATTTCATAAAAGCTTACATGACACTCAGTAAAGTCGTTTATTTTCTTCTTTATCTTCATTTTGAGGTCGGTATTCATCTTGAATGATAGCAATATTTCCTTGACATCAAATGTATGATAAGATACCTATTTCATAAAAGCTTACATGACACTCAGTAAAGTCGTTTATTTTCTTCTTTATCTTCATTTTGAGGTCGGTATTCATCTTGAATGATAGCAATATTTCCTTGACATCAAATGTATGATAAGATACCTATTTCATAAAAGCTTACATGACACTCAGTAAAGTCGTTTATTTTCTTCTTTATCTTCATTTTGAGGTCGGTATTCATCTTGAATGATAGCAATATTTCCTTGACATCAAATGTATGATAAGATACCTATTTCATAAAAGCTTACATGACACTCAGTAAAGTCGTTTATTTTCTTCTTTATCTTCATTTTGAGGTCGGTATTCATCTTGAATGATAGCAATATTTCCTTGACATCAAATGTATAAGATACCTATTTCATAAAAGCTTACATGACACTCAGTAAAGTCGTTTATTTTCTTCTTTATCTTCCTTTTGAGGTCGGTATTCATCTTGAATGATAGCAATATTTCCTTGACATCAAATGTATGATAAGATACCTATTTCATAAAAGCTTACATGACACTCAGTAAAGTCGTTTATTTTCTTCTTTATCTTCCTTTTGAGGTCGGTATTCATCTTGAATGATAGCAATATTTCCTTGACATCAAATGTATGATAAGATACCTATTTCATAAAAGCTTACATGACACTCAGTAAAGTCGTTTATTTTCTTCTTTATCTTCCTTTTGAGGTCGGTATTCATCTTGAATGATAGCAATATTTCCTTGACATCAAATGTATGATAAGATACCTATTTCATAAAAGCTTACATGACACTCAGTAAAGTCGTTTATTTTCTTCTTTATCTTCCTTTTGAGGTCGGTATTCATCTTGAATGATAGCAATATTTCCTTGACATCAAATGTATGATAAGATACCTATTTCATAAAAGCTTACATGACACTCAGTAAAGTCGTTTATTTTCTTCTTTATCTTCCTTTTGAGGTCGGTATTCATCTTGAATGATAGCAATATTTCCTTGACATCAAATGTATGATAAGATACCTATTTCATAAAAGCTTACATGACACTCAGTAAAGTCGTTTATTTTCTTCTTTATCTTCCTTTTGAGGTCGGTATTCATCTTGAATGATAGCAATATTTCCTTGACATCAAATGTATGATAAGATACCTATTTCATAAAAGCTTACATGACACTCAGTAAAGTCGTTTATTTTCTTCTTTATCTTCCTTTTGAGGTCGGTATTCATCTTGAATGATAGCAATATTTCCTTGACATCAAATGTATGATAAGATACCTATTTCATAAAAGCTTACATGACACTCAGTAAAGTCGTTTATTTTCTTCTTTATCTTCCTTTTGAGGTCGGTATTCATCTTGAATGATAGCAATATTTCCTTGACATCAAATGTATGATAAGATACCTATTTCATAAAAGCTTACATGACACTCAGTAAAGTCGTTTATTTTCTTCTTTATCTTCCTTTTGAGGTCGGTATTCATCTTGAATGATAGCAATATTTCCTTGACATCAAATGTATGATAAGATACCTATTTCATAAAAGCTTACATGACACTCAGTAAAGTCGTTTATTTTCTTCTTTATCTTCCTTTTGAGGTCGGTATTCATCTTGAATGATAGCAATATTTCCTTGACATCAAATGTATGATAAGATACCTATTTCATAAAAGCTTACATGACACTCAGTAAAGTCGTTTATTTTCTTCTTTATCTTCATTTTGAGGTCGGTATTCATCTTGAATGATAGCAATATTTCCTTGACATCAAATGTATGATAAGATACCTATTTCATAAAAGCTTACATGACACTCAGTAAAGTCGTTTATTTTCTTCTTTATCTTCATTTTGAGGTCGGTATTCATCTTGAATGATAGCAATATTTCCTTGACATCAAATGTATGATAAGATACCTATTTCATAAAAGCTTACATGACACTCAGTAAAGTCGTTTATTTTCTTCTTTAACTTCATTTTGAGGTCGGTATTCATCTTGAATGATAGCAATATTTCCTTGACATCAAATGTATGATAAGATACCTATTTCATAAAAGCTTACATGACACTCAGTAAAGTCGTTTATTTTCTTCTTTATCTTCATTTTGAGGTCGGTATTCATCTTGAATGATAGCAATATTTCCTTGACATCAAATGTATGATAAGATACCTATTTCATAAAAGCTTACATGACACTCAGTAAAGTCGTTTATTTTCTTCTTTATCTTCATTTTGAGGTCGGTATTCATCTTGAATGATAGCAATATTTCCTTGACATCAAATGTATGATAAGATACCTATTTCATAAAAGCTTACATGACACTCAGTAAAGTCGTTTATTTTCTTCTTTATCTTCATTTTGAGGTCGGTATTCATCTTGAATGATAGCAATATTTCCTTGACATCAAATGTATGATAAGATACCTATTTCATAAAAGCATACATGCCACTTAATAAAGTCGTTTATTTTCTTCTTTATCTTCATTTTGAGGTCGGTATTCATCTTCAGGTTATAGTAACAATATTTCCTTGACATCAAATGTATGATTAAAATGCCGATTTCATAAAGCCATACATGACACTTAATATTGTCGTTTATTTTCTTCTTTATCTTCATTTTGAGTCCGTTATTCATCTTCAATAATAATAACATTTCCTTGACCCAAATATATGATAAAATTCATATTTCATTAAAGCATACATGGCATGAAGAATTGTTCAGGTAAATATCAATTTGTACAGAATCCTACGTCCGTTGACTAGAAATATTAAGGACATTGTACCGCACGTGTATCACACACGATTTTACACTGTAACGGTATTTCTGTTTTTGTATACTGTCGTTATCGGTTTATCGTTATCCCTATCGTCTTGCACTGATAACCTGTTTAGGCCTACATGTTCATGAATCATTGTTTGAATTTTTGTGCCCTTCTTACTTGGAAAGGGTTGTATATATACTCATGCTCTGTCCAAATAAAGTTAGTCGGATTCGACCCGGCTCTCAGGCACCTCTTTACAGCTCGCTTGCACATTTCGGTTTGGTGATTGTTTTATAAGAACCTTAAGAATATTCTTTTTGAATTTTCTTACACTTAACATTTTCCAATAAAAAACCATAAATGTCTGGAAACATTAATTCCAGTATTTTTACAGTTTTTAAAACAGTTATATTGACGTTGAAGAATGATATTAAGGTAAAATACCAACAAAGTAAGGTAAAAATTACGGTCGACTGTATTTTACTGAAATACGGTTGAGAACAGTATATATTTACGGAAAATTTCCGATTAGAATTACGGCTTTTTCTAACAATGTATAATAACTTAATACTAGTTAGGGAACCAAAGAGTGTGAAGAAACTTCTTTGGTTTACTATGATACTGAAACATGAAGTTGAAGTTGTTTAGGATTTGTTTACTTACTTAACTTTAAGTTCTGCTACCCTGGTCCTGCACAGCAGGGGAACCCTACGCTCTTCAGGACCTTCACTTGTTCTTAGGCATTCAATATTTCATAAAATACGTTGCTCGTTTCTTGTCAAATCCACATTATCGAAGCACCAAGTAAAGGGTAGAATTAGGGGAAGGTATGGTGCAGATGCTGCCAATTATTATTATTATTATTATTATTATTATTATTATTATTATTATTATTATTATTATTATTATTATTATTATACACACATATATTTATATATGTATATATATATATATATATATATATA
>NC_090748.1:101726110-101728610 GCF_036898095.1 Palaemon carinicauda
ATATATATATAATATATATATATATATATTTATATTGATCTTATTGCTTTATATCGCATTTAAGACAAGGTTAAAAGAGTATGTCGTATGAAAGAAATTTAAACCTTTTCGCTCTAAAGGTCTTCCACTGTCTTTGAGGGCACACTCGAGTAAACTATTCAAACTTATTTCTCTTCCTCATGTTTTTTCTTTTTTTGAAGTTTGTATAGTTTATATATGAAAGATCTAATTTAATGTTGTTACAATTCTGGAAATATTTGATTTGAATATTTTAATATTTACCTTGTAGTTTATATGTGTCCTTGTTTCCTTTCCTAACAGGGCAAGTTTCCCTGTTGGAGCCATTGGGCTAATAGTATCTTTCTTTTCCAACTAGAGTTATAGCCTAACTTGTAATAATAATGGTAATAATTGCTTCAACCCAATATTGAAATAATAAACAAACCACCATCTGGTACTCAACTTTGAATAGGAAGAGAGACCCGCCCACTTCGGTATCGTAGTTTGTCCGATGTTTTAATCAGCCCGAATTTCCCTGGAGACCAATTGAATTGAAACCGAGTATTTCCTGGACTCTCACCTAATTTCCTTCATTCCTCAAGAGAGGGAGTCAATACAAATGGAGTCGGACTAATGGACAAAGTTAATTTCATAAACCTCCCAAAACCGTCGAATATTTTTAAGGTGTGAACGAAATGGTTCAATTTTAAATTAAGGGAATTCTTTCAATTTAGAATGGTTTTAGAGGCTATGTCATTGTTATACATAATTTAGTTAGTATTAGTAAATTGGTTATCCGAATATAAAGATGTACAGTAGATATATATATATATATAAACTGTATATAATATATATATATATATATATATATATATGCTAGTTATCACAATGTGATTGATAAATCATCATTTACATGTATTATTGAGAGACCGTAAATAAGAAAGAATGGTCAAGTTGGTAAAACTTTTTACGCACCCGAAAAGCGAATAACCATAATACCGATAATAGCCACAGAGAGAGAGAGAGAGAGAGAGAGAGAGAGAGAGAGAGAGAGAGAGAGAGAGAGAGAGAGAGAGGCGAAAACTCTACGGTACTTAGGTCTGATTAATGTTCATTAATGTCTCATTAATTAATTCAAAGTTAATTAAACGTTTTGAGCAATAACACAAGAAATTTATATTAAGGAGTCTCATTAGAAAAGACTACCCTAATTAAGAGATCTTTTCAGGTGTCACTAATTAATCAAGGAAAGAGCCTAGGTAAGATTGATTAGATTATATTCTATGTAGATAATAATTATCAATAATAGTTTCAGAGTAGTATCACATTGAGCTAAATCTCTCTCTCTCTCTCTCTCTCTCTCTCTCTCTCTGTTCTAATTCGCCCCCTTACTTATTTTTTTCTTCGCTGTTGGTGTACACGACATCTGATCTCTCTCTCTCTCTCTCTCTCTCTCTCTCTCTCTCTCTCTCTCTTCAGGTAAGATTTTGCATTTGCTAGACTTATATATATATATTGTATAAGTAAACCACGATTTCATTGCATAACATCCATTTTATACAAGAATATTTATTGGATATGAATAGTATAAATACTAGAGCTAATATTTGCACCTGATGTCAATATACAATCGACAAGTTTTTACCTACGTTTTTCAAGTTTCTCTTCACCCAATATGATTAGAAAAAATTTACCTGAACATATAGTATCAAATTAGGTTTTTTTTTCATATCTCAAGACCATGAACATCACTTTAGAAATATACTTTCACCGCTCTTTATATATATATATATATATATATACATACAGTATATATATATATATATATATATGCATATACAGTATATATATATATATATATATATAAATTCCATGTACAGCAAAAATGCATATATTCATATTCTGCAATCATAAAATGTTTATCTATGATGCTTGGCCGTATCAGTGGACATTGTAGTCCCCATCACTACGTGATATAAGGATGTTATGTTGTCATATTCACCGAGGGTCAGTATTCATAAAAACATATGTTCATGAAATTGAAAATTCCTCTTGCCTTGTAAAAATGATAATGGTTATGGATATGAGAACGATGATTGGGAATAAAATCAGACCATATTATCGACATTGATGCCATAAGAGAGAGAGAGAGAGAGAGAGAGAGAGAGAGAGAGAGAGAGAGAGAGAGAGAGAGAGGGGGGGGGGGAGTATACGTTTCACAATTTCTCTCCATGTAGTGTTATTGTCTTTATTCGAAATACAGTTAGTTTCTGTCCTTAATGTTCTACAGAGAGAGAGAGAGAGAGAGAGAGAGAGAGAGAGAGAGAGAGATGAGTATACGTTTCACAATTTCTTTCCGTGTAGTGTTATTGTTTTTAACCGAATTTAAGCGATTCGTAATATATTAATAAACATGAAATGTCATTTAACATAAATTACATGTTTGAATAGGACACCTATAATAAGGATTAAATGGAATATTCGGATTATTGATAATTAA
>NC_090748.1:101733610-101756110 GCF_036898095.1 Palaemon carinicauda
TTGCTTGATATGGCAATGTCACTATCCCCTGTCTCTGCCGTTCATGAGTGGCCTTTAAAACCTTTAAAAAATTATATTAGTTTAAATTAGCATCGAAATGATGCGCAAGCTTTAATAATAGAAATTGAAATCTAATGCAAAAAACAAGATGATTAAATAACTAAAAGTAAATATTTATTGAAGCTAAACAAAAATAGCTGTCATGAATATTTTCAAGAACACTATCCATTAATTTTTTTTTTTTTGTGTGGAAATATTTTGTTCAATATATAAGAATAGGGAAGATAGTTATGTAAACATCTCGTTAATAAGTATGAAACGTTCTGTAAGAGAAGAGCATACAGTATACAGTATACCACAATGTCCAGTGTGAGAACATGGCCAGTTGGTAAAGAATATAGTGGAAAACAAAAGCTATCCAGTTGAGCCTGTCTAATAAATATCAAATACAATGCAGCAACAAGTTGTGCGAACACAAACCTCGGGATGTAGGAGAAATGTGGGAAAAGAATATTCTGGCATTGCAGCAACAGGATGAGAAACAAATCTATGAAATAGATTACTCAAGTTGTAGCGGCCTGATTGGTAACGTCTCTGTCTGGTGTTTGCCAGACTGGAGTTCGAGTCCCGCTCAGACTCGTTAGGGGTATTAGTGTCTGCAACCTTACCATCCTTATGAGCTAAGTTTGGGGGTTTGGGGAGCCTATATGTGTATCTGCTGTGTCATCAGCAGCCACTGTCTGGCCCTCCCTGGTCCTAGCTTGGGTGGAGAGGAGGCTTGGGCGCTAATCAGTCTTTAGGGCATTGTCCTGACTGCTAGGGCAATATCACTGTCCCTTGCCTCTGTCATTCATGAGTGACGTTTAAACCTTTAAGTGCCGTATGTGGTTGAGATCATGGTGAGGGGTAGATGGAGATGGTTTGGGCATGCTCTTCGCACTCCCCAAGTGTGATTAGTTCACCAAACTTTCAACGGGGCTCCACAAGGCACTAGAAGAGTCGGAAGTCCCAGGCCTACATGACTAATAAGTATAAATCGTGAAGTAGGGGGTAATGAGTGAAGAAGTATTGATATAAAAGCTCTAACCGAGGCCCCTTGCTTCAATAGGCTTAGGAGGAAATGATGGTGATGATGATGATGACAGCAACAAAATAGACAAGGTGATACAAGAACTTAGAGAGGGTTTCTTTCTGATTGGCTAAGCAGAGAACAAATCATTATTCATATATGTCACAAACTTACCGTATTAGAAGAAATAAGAAAATGGAAATTACTAAAAATCGTCAGATTAAATATAAAAGTCTAGATGATATGTCAGGGAAGATATTGCTGGTCTATACTATTAAAATAACCGTAGTTTTAATCGGAAAATTCTCCGTAAAAATAATACTCTCCTTAGCCGTTTTTCCGTAAAATACAGGCGACCGTAACTTGTACCCTACTTTGTTATTATCTTTGACGGGTTGGTGACCGTAATATCACTCCTTAACGTCAATCTCTCTCTCTCTCTCTCTCTCTCTCTCTCTCTCTCTCTCTCTCAATCATAATTTTTTCTATTTGATCGCATTTCTATTTACATGAAATGAAAAAAATATGCAATGCGAATTAACAACACCTCCCGCAAAGGGGAAAAATCTTAATGGGTATCAAACGATCCTTATAACATTCCTGAAAAAATGAGGGCAACATCCTGCTATTCGGAATTGATGTTAATGACACGGTAATTAGTTCCGAATTTTCCGTGTCATCTAATAGCATGAAGATTATGCTTTTTTTTTTTTTTTTTTTTTTTTTTTTTTTGTGGATGAACCAAAATGGGATAGGATTTGCACGACCAACATTATGATTAATGTTTGGACATTGATATTCGAAGCGTGACCTGCGTACAGTCCCATATATGTGTTATTTAGATTTAACTCGTTTGTTCCATTGGTCGCTGCAACCTCACCATCCCTGTGAGCTAAGGATTGGTGGGTTTTGGGAGCCTATAGGTCTATCTGCTGAGTTATCAGCAGCCATTTCCTGTCCCTCCTTGGTCCTAGCTTGGGTGGAGAGAGGGCTTGGGCGCTAATCATATGGTATATATGGTCAATCTCTAGGGCATTGTACTGCTTGATAGAGCAATGACACAGTCCCCTTCCTGTGCCATTCATTAGTGGCCTTTAAACCATTTAAACCTTTTAAGACTGTTTGAACTAATTCGATATAAATCTCTCAAATGAAACCCGCATAAGATAAATTTTACATCGTATTAGAGCATATATATATATATATATATATATAATATACACACACATATATATCATCTCCTATGCCTATCGACGCAAAGGGTCTCAGAGGATCTCACACACACACACACACACACACACATATATATATATATATATATATATGCTGATTCTCATCTTAATTTGTTGGACAGAATCTTACGGTCTATTAAATTTCTTATTCCTGATCTAGATATTAATATTTGGCACCGTCGTTCAATTAGTTCATTATGCATGTTGCATAAGATTTTTCATAACTCTGATCATCCTTTACATTCAGATCTCCCTGGACAATTCTATCCTGTTCGTAATACTAGGCAGGCAGTTAATTCTAATAGCCAGGCCTTCTCCATCATGAGGCTCAATACTACACAGTATTCTAGAAGTTTTATTCCAGCTGTTACCAAGTTGTGGAATGATCTTCCTAATCGGGTAGTTGAATCAGTAGAACTTCAAAAGTTCAAAGTTGGAGCAAATGTTTTTGTGTTGACCAGGCGGACATGAGTCTTTTTATTGTTTATATGACATATCTGTTTTTGACGTTGTTAATAGTTTATATAAGACATATCTGTTTTGACGTTGTTACTGTTTTTAGAATGATATATTGTTAATTTATTCTCATCATTTATTTATTTCCTTATTTCCTTTCCTCCCTGGGATATTTTTCCCTGTTGGAGCCCTTGGGCTTATAGCATCTTGCTTTTCCAACTAGGGTTGTGGCTTGGCTAGTAATAATAATAATAATAATAATAATAATAATATGAGTGTGTGTGTGTTTGTATGCGTGTGTGTATGGAACAAAATATATATGGAACAACATATTTCCCCCTCCGAAAAAGAAAGAAAAAAAACGAGAACTAATGAGGTGACGCACGATTGTGAAACGGAAACTAACTCTCCTCTCCTTCTCCCTCCACAGTAAAAGTATCCCTCGTAATCAAATCTAGCTAAGACGTGCAATGGGATTCATTTGGTGGACCGAAGCCAATTTCAGGCCAAAATGGGTCTATCGTGGTGGGAAAAAGGGATTGGTGAGAAAAGCTGGAAGGACGGGAAATGAAGTAGACGAAAAATTTAGAAATTTCTGGTGGAACTTTGCGTGTCATAAACATTTGAAACTAGAGGGGCACTTAGTAGAGCACAGACCTCCGCCGCGGCTGCTCATATATCAACCATGTCGCTGTGATAACGATGTCCAAACTTATGGCTGATTACATGAATTGGACATTTGGCTCGACCATGATCTTTACTTTTCAGCTTGACATTCCAATATTTAATAATTTCAAGCTTTTTACATAACAGTTAATCTTTGCAAGTTTAATTATTCAACGATTAAAATTGTGGCTTGGAAGCTGTTCGAGAACAAACACAAACAAACAGTGGTCGCTTATATCTCGACCGTGACCTTAACCTTTGACCTTGGCCTTCCAAAATTTACGCAGAAGTTATCCCTGCAAGTTTTATTACTCTATGATTAAAATTGTGGTCAGCAAGCTGTTCACAAACAAACACACAAACAGTGTGTAAAACATAACCTCCTTCCAACTTCGTTGGGGGAGGTAATTAATTGAAATCATTTTCATTTCCATTTCCTTCAAAAGGGTATTTAATGAAAACATGGGAGAATATACCTCTTTGATTTTGATTTCTATCTGTTTTCCTCCCCTTGAACTCCTTTCCAAATGAATTGAATAACAACAACAACTATAATAATAATAATAATAATAATAATAATAATAATAATAATAATAATAATAATAATAATAATAATAATAACAACTTCGCTACACTACCTCAAAGGAAGCTAGCAAAAAGAGAGAAAATAATGTTTTCAATAGTGACAATATACAGCAACAACACTGAGTTTCAAGCACCGAGCAGAGATGCAGATAAAGCACGTACTTCCTCCGATGGTTTGGAAGAGACGAGGTCCTTTGAATGTTTCACAACTTTGCTTTCCTTTGAGGGTCATTCATGGTGATTGTAAAAGATACCGGGAGGTTAGGTTGGTTAGTGGTGTTACCTGAAGCTTTTCATTTTATTCATTTTGGCTTATTATTCATTTGTTTAGAGAGAGAGAGAGAGAGAGAGAGAGAGAGAGAGAGAGAGAGGGAGAGAGAGAGAGAGGCTTTTGCATTAATGGAGTCTTCTTCAAGCACCAATAAAAATAAATGTCTGTGTGAGAGAGAGAGAGAGAGAGAGAGAGAGAGAGAGAGAGGTGGGGGGGCTTTTACAATGATGGAGAGTTTCTTTCAGCGCCAATAAAAGTAATTGTGAGAGAGAGAGAGAGAGAGAGAGAGAGAGAGAGAGAGAGGCTTTTGCATTGATGGAGTCTTCTTTTAGCACCAATAAAATTAAGAGAGAGAGAGAGAGAGAGAGAGAGAGAGAGAGAGAGAGAGAAGCTTTTACATTGATGGAGTCGTTTCTTTCAGCATCAATAAAAAATAAATGAGAGAGAGAGAGAGAGAGAGAGAGAGAGAGAGAGAGAGAGAGAGAGGCTTTTGCATTGATGGAGTCTTCTTTTAGCACCAATAAAATTAAGAGAGAGAGAGAGAGAGAGAGAGAGAGAGAGAGAGAGAGAGAGAGAGAGAAGCTTTTACATTGATGGAGTCGTTTCTTTCAGCATCAATAAAAAATAAATGAGAGAGAGAGAGAGAGAGAGAGAGAGGAGAGAGAGAGAGAGAGAGTTTCCCGTTTTGAGATATTCACTTTATTAGTGTGACAAGTGTCGGAGGAGTTTATCATTGTGTAAATATTCACATGCTTATACAAAGCAAATATGTAAACTCTTATCTGTGATTTTTATATCAATATGTTCAACGAAATTTAACATGATTTTTGCCTCACGTTTAATTTGTGAACCCCAATAAAAATAGAAGGGTATAGGCAGGCTTAACTATACTCGCTGCAGACATTCCGAGCGAAATAAGCCACACCCCCTGATGACGTTATATCCAATCAAAGGTTAACAGCTTGGGAGACAACGTGATTGGCTGTGATGTCATCAGTGGGTGGGGCATATTTCGCCCAGAATCTCCGCAACAACTATAGTACATAATAGGGTACTTCTGCATGCTAATTACTCATATATTTATTTTTATTATTGAAATTAGTATACACGTGATTGATATATATGTAATTTTCATAGCCATTTTAAAGGTTTAAAGGTTTGAAGGCCACTCATGAATGGTAGAGGGAAGGAACAGTGGCATTTTCCTATCATGCAGGACAATGCCCTAGAGACTGATCATATATACATATGATCAGCGCCCAAGCCACCTCTACCCAAGCTAGGGCCAAAGAGGGCTAGATAATGGCTTATGATGAGTCAGCATTTAGATCTATAGGCTCCCCAATAACCCCTCCTTAGCCCACACGGACCGGAAAGTTGCAGCGACTAAAGGAACTAACGAGGTTGAGTGGAACTCGAACCCCAGTCTGGCGATCACCAGGCAAAGTCGTTACCAAACAGGCCACCACAACCATTAGATATGTTAACAAGAGATCATAACTTGCTTATTTATATCGTAGATAAAGAAAAGGTTAAAGTTTAACTCAGTGAGAAAAGATATATAAAAACCAATCAAGGTTATATTACGTTGGCTATCATGTTCCAAGGAAGTTTTATTTCATTATTATTATCAATATCTTACTAGCGTAACAGTGGATATTATTTAATTTCTTTTATAAATGCTCTTGTTACAGGCACAGTTTACTAACAAATAGCATTATATTTCGTTTATATATTAAAAACGATATTTTATCCGTATATCATATTTTAGTTTAAACAATAATTTCTAAATACTTGATTGAAAAATGACATTTCATATATATACTGCATACTTTATTTTACATATCAAATAACAAAAATATAAATCATGATATTAATAAAGAATTATTTCCAGATCCAAAAGCAAAAATCTGGTATGGTCAATAAATTAGATTCTATTTTGTATAATAATTACTAAATACTTGTTTGAAAACTGACATTTCATATGCATACTACATATATTTTACATATCTAATTACAAAAATATAAATTATGATACAAAAAAAAAAAAAAGAATTATTTCCATATCCAATAGTAAAAAACGGATTTATATATTAATCAGATATAATTTTGTATAATAATTTCTAAATACTTGATTGATAAATGACATTTTATATACATACTGTAGATATTATTTTCCAAATCCTACAGCAAAAACATAAAAAATCTTAGATATGATCTAAAAATCAGGTTTTATTTTGTATAATAATTTCTGAATAATTGATTGAAAACTGACATTTTATATTCATACTTTAGATATAATTTTCCATATTATACAACAACAAAAAATCGTGTTATGGTCTATAAAAAGAACTATATATTATAAACAAAGCATTAGAATTTTCATTAGCGAATTCCCTATGGACACAGGCCCCTATATTTCTGAAAGGGAGAAATTTCATTAATAACCAAAATATAAAGTATTTCTTCATACAATGGAATTCACCAATAAAATACGGCCTCAGACAAAAAATATATATTTTCTTTCATATTTTATTCAAAGAACAGAAAATTTTCCTGGTTCATGGTAGTTTTATTAATAGGTATTCTTTGTAATTTCTGAAAATCAGTGAAGTCGTGTTTATGCTCTTACATTTTACGTTATTTTTCCTTTTATGTTGTAAGGTAGATAAAAGGATGCTGGGGAATATATTTATTTCTTTACCTTTTAAGATCCAGCTTTATGTTTCAGAAATGAAAGAATGCTATATATTTCATATCCAACTTACAATTCGGGAGATTTTGAAATACATTTATGACATACAAGTTTATACAGCATATATATATATATGATATATACTTATTATATATATATATAGTATATATATATATATATATATATATATATGTGTGTGTAGTGTGTGTGTGTGTGTATGTGTGTATGTGTGTGTATATATATACATACACTATACATATATATATATACTATATAATATATATACTATATATATATATATATGCGTATGTGTGTATTTGAATAAACTTAACAAACAATTGAAATTCCCAATAGCAATACCATTTCATTCGTCTGAGATTTAATATAATTTCGTATTATCCCTTAACTATGCACACACACAGAACGCTTTGCAAACCAAAACCATCAGAGATTTACTCTATATTCTTAGAGTTTTGTTAATTAATCCGGGGAAAAAGAGATAGGATTCAAAACAGTTAGCATTTAAGTTCTCAACGTATGTTGTTGAAATTTGTAAAAAATATATTTCAAAAGGTGAGTTTTTTTTTCTGTATATTCTCAGTTTTTTTTTATTAATATGAAGAAACTAGATAGCATAGAAAACAATTGAAATTAAAGTTCGTAACGTATGCTGTTAAAATTTGCAAGAATATTTTATTTGTAAACTGTCAAATATTTATCAGATTTATATGAAAGTGATACCGTAATATAATTGTTTTATTTTAGAGGTATTTTATATTGTATTTACTTCCTTATAATTAAATTAAGAAATGTGTTGAGATGTACTGAAAGGTAAAGGTGTCTGGTTTCAGTTCCAGTTTTATTAAAATAGAGGCTCACAAAAACGTCAGTCGGGCAAGCCTCTTTCCCCCCCCCCCCCCCTGTAGTGTACAAGCACAACAGTGACCTCCCAGTAAACAGCTTAAACTAAAGGTCCCGGGCTGGGATCGATCTGCTGCCATGCGAATGGTAAGCAAAAACGTTACCTCTCTACTAGACAGGATTGGGCTCCCCAGTAAATAGCTTAAACTAAAGGTCCTGGACTGGGATCGATGTGCTGCCATGCGAATGCTAGGCGAACACGTTACCACTGTACTAAACCGGATTGGCCTCCCCCAGGAAACAGCTAAAATTTTCGGTCTTGGGCTGGGATCGATCTGCTGTCATGCGAGTGCTAGGGGAACATGTTACCACTCTACTATCTTGGAGTGGGCTCCCCAGGTAAACAGCTTAAACTCACGGTCCCTGGCTGGGGCGATCTGCTGCCTTACGAAATGGCAGGTGAATAGGTTACCTCTTTTCTAGACAGGATTGGGCTACCCGGTAAACAGCTTAAACTAAGGGTCCCGGGCTGGGATCGATCAGCTGCCAATGCGAATGCTAGGCGAACACGTTACCACTGTATTAGACAGGAGACTAGTTCAGGCTATAATTCTTTTGCAGAAATAAACAAAAACAACATTAGTAAACAATGCAATAACAGAAACCGAAAGAAAGGAAGTTTTTGTCCAGTTTATTTTTTATCTCTCAAAGAATTGCCACTTTTACTGCTTTTCGAATTTTGGAACACAATGTAACCGACACTTTCTTGACAAAAAAAAAAAAAAAAAAAAAAAATGGAAGATAATAATCCGGTGGGAGGGTAAAGTTTTCTCCATTTCTTCACTTCCTTTTGAAGGTTTTTCCTTCCATCATCTTTTTCTGTTACTTCATTATTTATGTGTAAAACTCCTCAGCAAACATTACGAGACAATTCATGTCAAAACAGTTTTCTCCTTCTCGAAGATATGTCTTTCTGTTTTGGCGTGGACGTCAATCGCTTTTGGCAGCACTTAGTTTACCATTCTTCTTTTGGGAGAATGAATAAGATATTGTTAAATCATTCCTACTTTAGTTGAGTCGATTTGAATATTACGTCTATCATTTTTTAAGGAAATATGATATTACATTATTTGTTTATAAATAATAGTCTATCATTGCAAGAGTTAGTTCTCTCTCTCTCTCTCTCGCTCTCTCTCTCTCTCTCTCTCTCTCGCCTCTTCTCTCTACTCTCTCTCTCTCATCTCTCTCTCTCTCTCAATTTGTTTATGAATGATAGTCAATCATTGTCAAGACACCCCTCTCTCTCTTCTCTCTCTCTCTCTCTCTCTCTCTCTCTCTCTCTCTCTCTCTCTCTCGCTCTCTCTCTCTCTCTCTCTCTCTCTCTCTCTCTCTTTTTTTTTTCTTTTTTTTTGAGAATGAATAAGATATGTAGTAAAATCCTTCCACATTTAGTTGAGTTGATTCAAACATTAAGTCCATCATTTTTTAGGAAATATGATATTACATAATTCGTTTATAAATGATAGCCAATCATTGCTAGAGTTAGTTTTTTTTTTCTTTTTTTTTTTTGGGGGGGGGGGGACAAGGAATGAGATATTGTAAAATCCTTTCACTTTTAGTTGAATTGATTTGAATTCTACGTATGTCTTTTCTCTGGACCTATGAATATTACATCATTTTTGTTGTTGTTGTAAATAATAGTCAATCATTGCAACATTATCTTCTTTCTCTTCCTTTTTCCCCCCCTTTTTTTTAGAAGGAATTATATATTGTAAAAATCCTTACAACCTTTAGTTTAATTGACTTGAACAATACGTCGGTCTTTTCATAGGGAGTATGAATAGTACATAATTTGTTTGTAAATATTAGCTAGTCAGTGCAAGACTTAGTTTTCTCTCTCTCTCTCTCTCCTCTCTCTCTCTCTCTCTCTCTCTCTCTCTCTCTCTCTCTCTCTCTTCTCTCTCTCTCTCTCTCTTCTCTCTTTTTTTTTTTTTTTTTTTAGGGGAGGGGAAGGAATAAAAATAAGATGTAAAATCATTCCAACTTTAGTTGAATTGATTTAAACATTACGAGGTCTTTTCCTTAAGGATTTTGAATATTACATAATTTTTTTTGTAAATAAAAGTCTGTCATTCTGTTTGTATGGTAACCCGCGATTGTTGATACATTATCATAATACAGAACGTATTCTTTTTAGATAATGGCGGCAATTAATGTCAATAACAAAGTTGTGTATTTAAGAATCTGATAAACTATTCAAACAATAGAATTTACATTGAATATAAAAAAAAACTTTTAAAACTGCAATTGTCATAGTTATTGATACATTCTCACAATACAGATTTTTTTTAGATAATGACATTAATTAAGATCATTACAAAAATTGTGTAATTGAAAACTGATAAATAATTATAAAAAATAGAATATGCATTGGATATAAAAACCACTTTCAAAATTGCAATAATTGTGTAATTAAGAAATTGATAAACTATTCAAACAATAGAATATATATTGAATATAAAAACCACTTTCTAAACTGTAATACTATAATTGTGTTCGAATTTTAACACTAGCAAGATAATAAAAAAAATTATTCTTTAGATTATTTCTACGTAAAATCGGTGGAATACCACAATCAATAGAAAAAGGGGAATCATACAAAGAGCAAATAAAAGATATTCTACTAAGAATAATCTTGAAGGTGAGGAAAATAATATATGAAAAAGGGGTTGTACCATGATTGTTATCGAAGAAGGAATATAATATATGAAAAAGGGATTGTACCACGATGGTTATTGAAGAATGTAAACATCTGAGAATAACAGATAAACAAAACACTGAAAATTCAAAACGATTTGAGTCTTGAATAAAATTTGTGATTATGATGATAAGAAAGTAAAATTCTTCTTTTTTATAAATATTAAATAAAATATCCGTCAGATATTACTAAATGTAATGATATCATATAAAGAGATTTGATTTCAACAACATTTCTAAAGAAGTTTTATAAATTTTGTCATTCTAAAAATTGTAAAATATAACATTTTATGTTAAGAAGAAGTAAAACGTTTTTCTGTCAGAGTTAATCGAAAAGTGTAAGATATTACATATTATGAAAAGAAGTAGAACTCTTTATAATCAGAGTAAATTTCATGTTATTTGGAAAACTGTAAAATATGATATATAAAAAGTAAAAAAAAATTCAATCAGAGTTATTCGAAAAGTGTATGATATAACATAATATGAAAAGAAGTAGAACTTTTTGTACATACATACATATACCAAAGGCACCTCCCCCAATTCTGGGGGGTAGCCGACAACAACAAGAAACAAAACAAAAAGGGGACCTCTACTCTCTACGTTCCTCCAGCCTAACCAGGGACTCAGCCGAGTTCAGCTGGTACTGCTAGGGTGCCACAGCCCATCCTCCCACATTTCCACCACAGATGAAGCTTCATACTGCTGAGTCCCCTACTGCTGCTACCTCCGCGGTCATCTAAGGCACCGGAGGAAGCAGCAGGGCCTACCGGAACTGCGTCACAATCGCTCGCCATTCATTCCTATTTCTAGCACGCTCTCTTGCCTCTCTCACATCTATCCTCCTATCACCCAGAGCTCTCTTCACACCATCCATCCACCCAAACCTTGGCCTTCCTCTTGTACTTCTCCCATCAACTCTTGCATTCATCACCTTCTTTAGCAGACAGACATTTTCAATTCTCTCAACATGGCCAAACCACCTCAACACATTCATATCCACTCTAGCCGCTAACTCATTTCTTACACCCGTTCTCACCCTCACCACTTCGTTCCTAACCCTATCTACTCGAGATACACCAGCCATACTCCTCAGACACTTCATCTCAAACACATTCAATTTCTGTCTCTCCGTCACTTTCATTCCCCACAACTCCGATCCATACATCACAGTTGGTACAATCACTTTCTCATATAGAACTCTCTTTACATTCATGCCCAATCCTCTATTTTTTACTACTCCCTTAACTGCCCCCAACACTTTGCAACCTTCATTCACTCTCTGACGTACATCTGCTTCCACTCCACCATTTGTTGCAACAACAGACCCCAAGTACTTAAACTGATCCACCTCCTCAAGTAACTCTCCATTCAACATGACATTCAACCTTGCACCACCTTCCCTTCTCGTACATCTCATAACCTTACTCTTACCCACATTAACTCTCAACTTCCTTCTCTCACGCACCCTTCCAAATTCTGTCACTAGTCGGTCAAGCTTCTCTTCTGTGTCTGCTACCAGTACAGTATCATCCGCAAACAACAACTGATTTACCTCCCATTCATGATCATTCTCGCCTACCAGTTTTAATCCTCGTCCAAGCACTCTAGCATTCACCTCTCTCACCACTCCATCAACATACAAGTTAAACAACCACGGCGACATCACACATCCCTGTCTCAGCCCCACTCTCACCGGAAACCAATCGCTCACCTCATTTCCTATTCTAACACATGCTTTACTACCTATGTAGAAACTTTTCACTGCTTGCAACAACCTTCCACCAACTCCATATAACCTCATCACATTCCACATTGCTTCCCTATCAACTCTATCATATGCTTTCTCCAGATCCATAAACGCAACATACACCTCCTTACCTTTTGCTAAATATTTCTCGCATATCTGCCTAACTGTAAAAATCTGATTCATACAACCCCTACCTCTTCTAAAACCACCCTGTACTTCCAAGATTGCATTCTCTGTTTTATCCTTAATCCTATTAATCAGTATTCTACCATACACTTTTCCAACTACACTCAACAAACTAATACCTCTTGAATTACAACACTCATGCACATCTCCCTTACCCTTATATAGTGGTACAATACATGCACAGACCCAATCTACTGGTACCATTGACAACACAAAACACACACTAAACAATCTCACCAACCAAGCAAGTACAGTCACACCCCCTTCCTTCAACATCTCAGCTTTCACACCATCCATACCCGATGCTTTTCCTACTCTCGTTTCATCTAGTGCTCTCCTCACTTCCTCTATTGTAATCTCTCTCTCATTCTCATCTCCCATCACTGGCACCTCAACACCTGGAACCGCAATTATATCTGCCTCCCTATCATCCTCAACATTCAGCAAACTTTCAAAATATTCCGCCCACCTTTTCCTTGCCTCCTCTCCTTTTAACAACCTTCCATTTCCATCTTTCACTGTCTCTTCAATTCTTGCGCCGGCCTTCCTTACTCTCTTCACTTCTTTCCAAAACTTCTTCTTATTCTCTTCATATGACTGACCCAGTCCCTGACCCCACCTCAGGTCAGCTGCCCTCTTTGCCTCACGTACCTTGCGCTTTACTTCCACCTTTTGCTCTCTATATTTTTCATACTTCTCTATACTATTACTCTGCAGCCATTCTTCAAAAACCCTCTTTTTCTCTTCCACTTTTACCTTCACTCCTTCATTCCACCATTCACTGCCCTTCCTCATGCTGCCTCCAACAACCTTCTTGCCACATACATCACTTGCAATCCCAACAAAATTTTCTTTTGCTAACTTCCACTCCTCCTCTAAATTACCAGTTTCTCTTACTCTCACCTAGTCATATGCCATTTTCAACCTTTCCTGATATTTACTTTTTACCCCCGGTTTTATTAGCTCTTCAACCTTCACTAGCTCCCTTTTACATCCACCTACTCTATTCCCCCACTCTTTTGCTACAACTAATTTTCCTTCCACCAAAAAATGATCAGACATACCGTTAGCCATACCCCTAAACACGTGCACGTCTTTCAATCTTCCAAACATTCTTTTAGTTATCAACACATAATCCATTAATGCCCTTTCTACTACTCTTCCATTTGCCACTCTTACTCTTTTTGTAATCAGAGTAAATTTTATGTTATTCGGGAAACTGTAAGATGTAATATATAAAAAGATGTAAAAAAAATTTCAATCAGAGTTATGGAAAAAATGTAGAATATAACATATAAAAAAGAAGTAGAACTTTTTGTAATCAGAGTAAATTTTATGTTATTCGGGAAACTGTAAGATGTAATATATAAAAAGATGTAAACAAAAATTTCAATCCGAGTTATGGAAAAAGTGTAGAATATAACATATAAAAAAGAAGTAGAACTTTATATAATCAGAGTAAAACCGTCCAAATCCAGACATATCCTCTGAGGAATATATTTGTGTCCCTGTTCTCTCCTCTAGTCCAGGCATTGTTTTGGGTGTCATTACACAAGTAAAAAAAGGAAAGAGAAAGAGACTGCTAATGTGCAGCCATTCTTCACTCTTTATCTCTGCTTCAAAGGCATTTACAATTTCTGACGTCCTAGACAAGGATGAAAAAACCTTTCAAGTTCTTGCAGAAAACTGAACAGAGACGGAAAAAGTTACGAGAAAGAAAAGTTTGCTGAGAAGTAAATGTCAATCTCTCTCTCTCTCTCTCTCTCTCCTCTCTCTCTCTCTCTCTCTCTCTCTCTCTCTCTCTCTCTCTCTCTCTCATTATCTTTTCTGTGTACAATAAGGACAGGGTAATTTTATTTGATAATATAGGTAGTAGGTTCTTCAAGGCACCAGCCACCCGTTGAGATACTACTGCTAGAGAGTTGTTAGGTTCTTTGACTGGACAGATAGTACTACATTGGATTTTTCTTTGGTTTACGGCTCATTTTTCCTTTGCTTACATATTCACCGAATAGTCTGGCACATTCTCCTCTTTCCTCATACATCTGACAATGCAGATAAACGAAAGAATCTTCTTCATTCAAGGAGTTAAGTGAAAGGATTTATATATATATATATATATATATATATATATATATATATATATATATATATATATATATATATATGTATGTATGTATGTATGTATGTATGTATGTATATATATATATACATATATATATATATATATATATATATATATATATATATATATATATATATATATATATATATATGTATATATGTATATACATATATATATATATATATATATATATATATATATATTTATATCTATGTATATATAGTTATATATATATATATATATATATATATATATATATATATATATATATATATATATATATATAGTTATAGTTATATATATATATATATATATATATATATATATATATATATATATATATATATATATATATATATATATTTTTGGGCTCAAGCCATGTCGTCCTGATGGAAGTTCCTATAGGGTAGCTTCCTAGGGTATATTACAACTACGGCGATATTCCCAGAGAATTTACCTTAAGGTACCAGAATTCTAACTCCTGGAGCGAGTATCCCTCGTGAAAGGGATATCGCGACATATCAGAGGACGTATTCTAGACACGTCACATGGCAATCTACTACCTGAATAGAGATTCGTCTCGTAGGAGGGAGATTGACGAGATACGAATTCGGGAAAGAAAAAGGGGGGAGCCGCTCCCAAGGCTTCCCAATCCCCCGATTCGTATGCGTGCCTGGCGCCAATCCTGGCGCCATCTGTATTCCTTTTTGCGTAGCTTAACAACTCGGTGTTTTTTCCTGTTTTTCTCGCAAATCTTGGATTTATTCAGCTTTTCATGGCTTCTCCGTCTTCGTTGGCCTCGGATAAGTTGAGTATAGTGTCTGTTATGTATAAATGTAGGCTCTTGGTAAAATTTTGAGTGATTAATAGGATTAATCTTTGATACAAGAGCCGTAGCCTACCAGAGGTGTCCTGGACACTGTCACTCGCTAGGTATAAATTAGTTAGTCAGAGTGACATTCCTGGTTGTTTTGCTTAATAAATTTTAGCTATTTAGCTTTACATAGGATTTCCTTTCGTGCTTAGTATTATTTGGCGAAGTATTCGCCATTCTGGCCTACGCTAGGCCATGTAGCCTAGTCGTTTGGTCCTAGTACTTAATGCATGATTTTGGTTTTTCCGAGTGTAATTAAAAGTTTATTAAAGCTTTAGGCTATATTTTATACATTTTAGACTGTGTGGAATATTTCCAAGATTGTATACGTGAGAGTTTCGGTGAATTAGGTAATCGATTCTCTTGGTGCCTAGGCTAATTGCTTATGGAGCCTTAGTATACTTTATTATTCTCCCCGGTTGCTTTCTTTTCTTCGGAGAAGGTATGCAATCCCTTTCCCTCTGTTTAAGCCTTGGGCTTATCCCTAAGTGGTTTTTTCCGAATTTATTTTCGATAAAACTATACTAGGGTGTTACTGTACCTTCCTGTTCCAGCAAAGTCTGGTTCAAAGAGGGACAGAACAACAGAGTTTTTAGTCTGAGTCCGTGTTGTCTGGCTTGGGGCAGAGTTCCCCTCGCTGACCTAACACTTATAAAGGGAGCTTAGCTCCCTTAGGTCACTATCGAAGGTTTCTGTAGTTATGATTCCTCCTTTTGTGATCGACCAGACTAAGTCCTGTTGCTGTTCTTGGGGAGGATAAATCTTCCCTTGGGAGTAGCAACGCCTTCCTTGCTTTGGTGCTTTGGAAGCTGGCAAGTATTGCTGGCCCTTTCCCTTAGATCTCCCTTAGGCTAAGACAGAGTTCTTGGCTGCGGGTGATCTGTCACTAAAGCAAGGTTGGCAGGACCCTTTTGTCCCTTCCCCCTCTATCTCCGTAATGGCCTTGCCATTACTGTACTGTACCTTGCCGGCCGGCAGAGCTGGCCGGCAGGGGTATTACTGTACTGTACGTCATTCTACTTCTGGACCTAGTATAGGTTGGGATGTGGAATTGACTAAGGCCATTGCCGGCCGGCTGAGATGCTGGCCGGCAAGGGTCTTATGTTTTCGAGTGCTGCCCGGACCTCTCTTGGTCCCTCATCCATGCCTGCCGACAGAGCCGGACGGCATTGGTCAAGGAAGCCTGAATTAAGTTTCTCCCCTTCCTTATATGCACTCTTTCGGTTGCCGGGCTTGGGGGGTTGTGTACACTCTTATCCCGGCATCCATTCTATTTTCTTCTAGTGCTGTACCTGTCCCGGCTGCCGGCCTATGAGGCAGACAGCCGGGCAGGTGTAGTCTTCTGGTTCTTTTGCTGCCGGCTGGCATCGGTCTTGTACCTTTGCCGGCCGGCTTATGTCAGTCCTTGTCTGCCGGTCACCAAGAGTGTGGCCGGCAGCTAGGTACTACCTTGTGTAGTTACTGGCCGGCAGTCATTGCCGGCCAACACTGGCTGTTGCTGGCCGGCAGCTACTGCCGCCGGCACAGGCATTTGAACCAGAAGGCTGCCGCCCTATAGCTGTTAAGTAGTATACTTTAAAGCTAATTGTGGTGTGTGCCGGCCTGCAAAGGCAGGCCGGCACACATCCTCCTATACTGTACTAGTATTCTTCTGTATAGCATATACAGTAAGAAGAAAACTATAGTAAAAGTTTAGGTACAGCACTGTATCTTCTAACACTATTGTGTTTTCTTGCACAGCCCTTTGCTGTTGCCCTCAGACAGGAAGCAGAGTTCTTCCCCGTCTATTATCCAGGATTTTAAAATCATTGCCTAGGTGTGAGCTCCACCTGTTTCCTCTGGAAACCTTGCATTGGTTACTCTAGTAGAGATAAACCAATTTTGATTTTATTATTTGGAAAGCTGCAACAATGGGTTGTGAGGGAAACACAAGTGTGTGTCTTTCCTTTATGAATTGTTATGCTATACTATGCATATCCAAGTGATACATAGTTCACTTGATACTCATGGAAATTTTTTCTCTTTACAGGAGGACCCTCCGAAGTGCGGAAATGTTTTCTGCAATGTCCGTAGCAGGAACCTCTGCGGACATGAGTGTTGTAGGAGACACGCAGCATGCGCTGTCTCCAAGGATGATCTCCAGTATTGGGACCCTCAGGTATGTACTGTATGCACTAACCTGATTACTGAGGCTTTTGATTCCCCTAGAACGGCGGAATCAAGGGATATAGCTAGGGAAAAGCTCTGTACTTGGGTAAGGGGCTTCAAGAAGAACACCTCTGGCCCTTATCTTCCTAGTGAGAAGATGAGGGCGTATCTTTTTCCCCAGGCATCAGCTGAAGCAGTGATTCCCCAGCCTCAAGAGGAGATCCCCCAAGACCTAGTCCAGGTGGACGAGGAAGTCGCAGATGCGATGCAAGACATCCAGTTGTGTGACAGGATGTCTGAAGTGGACGAAGGTTTGGAAGAAGACCTCCTGGCAGAAGGTCAGGATCAAGTTCAAACCCCGGATGTCGCAGAGGATGGGGTCGACGAGGTGTCGGCTACTCCGGTTCAGATGCCGGAGCCCATCCCCTCAACATCCGCTGGTCTCCCAGTAGAACTGGGACAGGCCCTCTCTTCGATTGTTGGAATGATCCAACAAATGCAGAAGGAGAATCAGGAGAAGGCGGCTGCAATGGAACTGCGTATGCAGTCCCTAGCAGAATCACATGGGCCCCGGAAAAGGCTCAATGTGAAAGACCTTCCCATATGCTCAGATGCTAACCCATGGAGGTATGCTGAGCACATGCCAATGACGACTGGTAAGATCGTCATTTCGGATAAGCTGGGTTCAGTTCTCCTAGAGGAGGTAGAATTCTGGCCCAGCAAGGCATCATATCCGGACTGCTATGTCCGGCTGAGAAAAGAACCAGCTTCAAGGGAGGAGACAGAGCCGAAAGAGGTCATTATTATGGACCACGCTAAGGCTCAAGCCCTACTTTCATCCTCGATGAAAGAGAGGGGCTTCTCGAATTCGAAGGTAGCAGCATTGAGCAAGAAGCTCCCTTCTTTTGTGTCCTCTTCTGATAGAGCCTTCCCCTTTTTACAAAAAGGGTTTGCGGCTGTCCTAAAGGCAATCGAGGCCGGCAAGCCTTGCCCCTCCCTGGAGGAGTGTAAACCCTTGTCGCTGGCTCTGCCTATGGACCACAAGGACTGGAAGGATGTCCATCTGACATTCTCAGTGGGAAAGTTGGAGGCTGATATTGCCGGACGGCAATTCGGCGAGGACCTCCCCAAGTTGTCCGAATTTCTTTTACGAAGAGAGTTCGAGACAAAAGAAAGACTGGCTGCCTCAATGTCTCATCAGACTACTCTTGAGACGATGGCAAGTGACCCTAAGGTCCATGAAATGTTCATGGTAGTGGCTAAGTCTCACCTAGCCACAGTGACGAAGGACCTTTATGGCTTCGTCAAGGCAAGGAGAGCTTGCAGGGAGTTCGTGTTCACCGGGGCTTCGGTGAGACACGAGCCAAGGAAGTTAATATCCTCCAACATTTGGGGAAAAGACCTTTTCCCTACCGATGTGGTCAAAGAGGTTGTTGATAAGGCCGCCGTGGAGAATAGAAACCTTCTCCAGAAGTGGGGCCTGGCTATCAAAAGAAAATCTTCCCCGGATGAGGGTCCTCAACCAAAGAGGAAGAATATGAGGACTAGGCTACCGTCTCGGCCAGCCAAGCCTTATAGACAGCAACAGCAACTGCAATTGCCTTTGCCTCCAGTGCCCCAGATGGTGGCACAAACCCCGACTACTTTTCAGTGGGTACCCCAGGCTGTGCCAGGTCAGTCAACCACATTCACCCCAACGTTCGAAGGACAGTCTTCTTCCTTTCGTGCAAAACCTAGAGGAGCAGCCAGAGGCTCGTCTAGGCGCCCCTCAAGGGGAAGGGGATTCAGAGGTGGTCGTGGTCAGGGAGGCAAGACCTCAGGACGGCAGTCCAAGTGAAACGATACCGGTAGGAGGGAGACTAATGAAATTTTGGGATCGCTGGACCTTCGATCCCTGGGCCCAAAGCCTACTCAAGAATGGACTGGGTTGGAGCTGGTACAGCACTCCACCCCCATGCCTTCGGTTTTTCCAACACTCCACCCCCATTTTGGAGGAGTACGTTCAAGAACTGTTGGAGAAAAATGTGATCCGAAAGGTGAAGTCCATCAAATTCCAAGGGAGGCTGTTTTGTGTTCCCAAGAAAGACTCGGAAAAGCTCAGAGTCATTCTGGACTTGTCACCACTCAACAAGTTCATAGTGAATTGCAAATTCAAGATGCTAACACTGCAACACATAAGGACCTTACTGCCCAAGAGGGCATACTCAGTCTCTATAGACTTGTCAGACGCCTATTGGCACATCCCAATCAGCCGTCGACTCTCCCCCTACCTAGGGTTCAGGCTACAACGGAAACTGTACGCCTTCAGAGCCATGCCATTCGGGCTAAACATAGCCCCAAGGATTTTCACGAAGCTTGCGAGCGCAGCTCTCAAACAATTACGCCTAAAGGGAATTCAGGTAGTAGCCTACCTGGACGACTGGCTGGTGTGGGCAGCATCCGAGACCGAATGCTTGCAAGCTTCCAGTCAGGTGATCCAGTTCCTAGAGTACCTAGGCTTCAAGATCAACAAGAAAAAGTCTCGACTTTCTCCATCCCAAAAGTTCCAGTGGCTGGGAATCCACTGGGACCTTTTGTCACACAGTTTCTCCATCCCAATGAAGAAAAGGAAGGAGATAGCGGGCTCTGTCAAGAGACTTCTAGATTCCAAAAGGATATCAAGACGCGAACAGGAGAGGGTACTAGGCTCTCTCCAGTTTGCTTCAGTGACAGACCCAGTGCTAAGAGCACAGCTAAAGGATGCAACCGGAGTTTGGAGAAGGTATGCATCAAACGCGCGAAGAGACCTGAGAAGACCAGTGCCGCCTCGGCTACGTACTCTTCTCAGACCTTGGTCCCAAGCCAGACATCTAAAGAAGTCGGTTCTTCTTCAGCCACCTCCCCCGTCGATGACGATTCACTCAGACGCCTCAAAGGAGGGATGGGGAGGTCACTCTCATCGGAAAAAAGTCCAGGGGACTTGGTCCAAGCTATTCAGGACCTTTCATATAAACTTTCTAGAAGCTATGGCAGTGCTCCTTACCTTAAAGAAAGTCTCCCCGCGTCACTCGATCCACATAAGATTGGTGACAGACAGCGAGGTGGTTGTGAGATGCTTGAATCGACAAGGGTCGAGGTCACCACCTCTCAACCAAGTGATGTTAGCCATTTTCCGATTGGCAGAAAAGAAGAAGTGGTACCTGTCGGCAGTTCACCTTCAAGGAGTCCGCAATGTGACAGCGGACGCTCTATCCAGGTTCACACCGATAGAGTCGGAATGGTCCTTAGACGCAGGATCATTTTCCTTCATTCTGAATCAAGTCCCAGAACTGCAAATAGACCTCTTTGCGACGAAAGACAACAAGAAGTTGCCCCTGTACGTGTCCCCGTACGAGGACCCCTTAGCGGAAGCAGTGGATGCAATGTCCCTCGACTGGAACAGGTGGTCCAGGATTTATCTGTTCCCTCCTCACAACCTTCTGTTGAGGGTCCTCAACAAACTGAGATCCTTCAAGGGGGTAGCGGCAATAGTGGCCCACAAGTGGGCAAACAGTATGTGGTTCCCCTTGGCGTTGGAACTACAGATGAAGTTCGTGCCGCTACCACATCCAGTTCTGACCCAGCGAGTCCAGAAGTCGACTGTCTGCGCTTCATTACAGAAAACCCAGACCCTGCAGCTCATGATTTTCTCGCCCTAGCGGTGAGAAAGCGTTTCGGGATTTCGAGAGCCAGCATAGACTTCCTAGAGGAATACAAGTGCAAATCGACTAGAAGGCAATATGAGTCATCTTGGAGAAAGTGGGTGGCCTTTGTAAAGGCAAAGAATCCGCAGGAGATCTCAACAGACTTCTGCTTATCTTTCTTCATCCACCTCCATGGCCAAGGATTGGCGGCTAACACGATTTCAGTGTGTAAATCGGCTTTAATGAGACCCATTTTATTTGCCTTCCAGATCGACCTAGGTAACGAGATCTTTAATAAAGTTCCGAAAGCCTGCGCTAGGCTCAGACCTTCAGCACCTCCAAAGCCCATTTCATGGTCTTTAGACAAAGTTCTTCATTTCGCCTCCCTGTTGAGCAATGAAGAATGTGCGTTAAAGGATTTAACGCAAAAAGTTATTTTCCTATTTGCACTCGCGTCCGGGGCCAGGGTTAGTGAGATCGTAGCCCTCTCGAGAGAGGCAGGTCGTGTTCAGTTCCTGGATGGGGGGGAGCTGAACCTGTTTCCGGATCCTACGTTTCTCGCCAAGAAGGAGTTACCCACCAACAGGTGGGGTCCCTGGAGAATCTGCCCTCTGAAAGAAGATGCATCTCTATGTCCAGTAGAATGCCTAAAGGTCTATCTTCGTAGAACTTCAGACTTCAAGGGTAGTCAACTATTCAGGGGAGAAACATCAGGCTCAAATTTATCTCTGAATCAACTCAGAGCGAAAATGACATATTTTATTCGCAGAGCGGATCCTGACAGTACACCCGCAGGTCACGATCCGAGGAAAGTTGCCTCATCCCTAAATTTCTTTAATTGTATGGATTTTGAACATCTCCGTTCATACACGGGCTGAAAATCTTCCAGGGTGTTCTTTCGCCACTATGCGAAGCAAGTAGAGGAACTTAAGAGATCTGTGGTAGCAGTGGGTCGTGTAGTTAACCCTACTGTTTAATTCTGCGAGGAACAGTGGTCTTAATTGGGACGATTAAGTCCAGGGTGAGTGTGTAGGTACATACTGTACTACAAACTAAATGAGGGCACCAAGTGCCCATATAGACTGTTCCTTCCTTCAAAGGTGAACCTTGCATAAGTTCAGACATGTGTGCCAAGCGTTTCTAACGCTAATGTGATTGATTTG
>NC_090748.1:101761110-101768610 GCF_036898095.1 Palaemon carinicauda
TTCTGCCATTAATGAGTGGCCTTTAAACCTTAAAATTAGGTTGATATTGCTTTTTCTCTTTTTATTAAAGTTCTCTTTCCTACGAAATGATCATCTCAGAAAAGGTAGAACTCTAATCTAAAAGTAATACATGAAATGTATTTGTTACTGATAGCTTCTGGAATCAAGTTACTTGCTACATACACCGGTTACAACGTTTCACGCATTCCTGGAACGCCAAATCCTCTGCTGGAATTACGCAATAAGCTTCAACATTGCTCGAAAATCCTCTTTCATCGCACAGTATCAAGGAAGTCTGGACAATTCTCTGTATTTCAAAACTTTACGTAAACATTGCGTAACTCTATCAAAACATTATGTCAATAATGTGTAACTCTATCAAAAATTTACGTCAGCATTGCGTAACTGTATCAAAACTTTTAGTCAACGTTGCGTATGTCTCTATCAAAGCTCACTCTGTGTCTCGGGACGGTCTATAAGATATATTGTTTTAGGATAATCTTACTTTCAACTAGATAAATTTTAGGTATGAAGTGATTTTTCCGTTCTTTTCATTAACATGATTCATATGTAGGCCAACACGCTTTAAAAGATATATTTAATGAAACAAGAGTAATTACTAACTAAAAAACCCAATTTTGATCCAAATCTACCACGTTCGAAAGAATAGCTTTATACAGTTTTTCAGCCTGATATAATGGCTATTTCTAAGTAAACAAAGAGATTTGATTATAATTAGTAAAACCTAAAGCTTTGTTCAAACCTTTACTAACTTATGTGGTTCGTTAGGTTTACTTTTTGGCTTATTTAACTTACTATAACCAACATTGTCTGCAAAATAGCTTGCCTTTATTACTTCTGCCAACTAAGGCGAGACAATTTAATGCTTGGTCATATCAGTTTTGCTGTTTAGCTTAATTTAATGACCGTCTAAGTCAGTTTATTTCAATAAGTAACTTGATTACTTCATCTTTATTCATGTAATAATCTGAAATTAGATAAGTGCTTGAGGGTACACTCGGGCACACTATTTTATCTAATTTCTCTCCCTCTGGTTTTGTTAAAGTATTTATAGTTTATATAGGAATTATTTCTTTTAATGTTGTTACTGTCCTTAGAATATTTACTTTTCCTTGTTTCCTTTCCTCATTGGGCTATTTTCCCTGTTGGGGCCCCTGGGCTTATAGTATTCTGCTTTTTCAACTATGGTTGTAGCTTGGCAATTAATAATAATAATAATAATAATAATAATAAAAGTGATACTGTTTGTATCAATGACTTTTGTAACTAAGATGAGTCAAGCTAATACTTGCCTTCATCAATTTTGCTTTTCAGCTTAGCCTAGTCATTCTTTTCAGTCAGTTTATTTCAGTAATGTGACTACTTCAGTTTAATTCATATAGTGCTCGGCCCCAATGGTTTTACATCTGGAATCAGATAAGTGACATTTTTAGCTTATTTAGGTTTATGATCAAATAGATTCAATTGCATTCACAACCAGCTTTGTTTATTCTTATTTGTACATCAGCTTTGTTCAATGACATTTCCACCTTAGCATTGCTCAGGTATTTCATATCTTTGGCTGTCCGTGTTGTTACTTGGTTCAGTAGCATTGATTTTGTATTTTATTGCCTGGTTCAGTATCTTCCCAACTCTGGTGAAGTTACATTGTTTCTAAGAACTCTTGACACGTTCGTTGCTAGATTCGACTGTGCTAGGAAGCATTTCACACTCATGGTTAGTTCAAGAACTTCAAAATTTTGTTTTGATTATTACTTGATTGGTTCAAAAGATTGCAAACCAACTTTGCTCCATTATTGCTTGGTTCTATAGTTATATATTTTACTTTATAATGTCTTTTCAAAAATGTTGGATATATATCTTCTTATCAGTAAGTCAACTCGTCGGACAAGTATTCAGATTGATTGGTTAATTTGTTAATTCATTATCTCTAGATGAAATGCTTATATGAGATCCATTGGTGCTTGACTTTTGAAATTAAACATACTAAAATTAGGAAAGTCTCTCTCTCTCTCTCTCTCTCTCTCTCTCTCTCTCTCTCTCTCTCTCTCTCTCTCTCTCTCTCTCTCTCTATATATATATATATATATATATATATATATACAATTATATATATATGATATATATACAAATATATATATATATATATATATATATATATATATATATATATATATATATATATATATATGTGTGTGTGTGTGTGTGTGTGTGTGTGTGTGTGTATTCATGTATTCATTGTATATGAAGTTATGGACTGACTCTCTCTCTCTCTCTCTCTCTCTCTCTCTCTCTCTCTCTCTGTATATATATATATATATATATATATATATATATATATATATATATATATATATATATATATATATATATATATATATATATATATATATATATATAGCTGCAGGTGTGGTATTACAAGAATTAGGTTCCAATTAAAGCATTTTCTCTTCTTTTCTTTGTTTATATCCCTATCGCTACGGGCCTCTACATTAACTTTATTACTTCCCCCTTCGCTCCCCTCATCGGCTTTCATTCCTCTTTCAAGCCGGGTTTTTTCAACGTTCCCTAGGGTGTGGGGGTGGGGGGTGGGGGGGAGGAACCTTTCTTTACACCTCCATTGTTGTTTTGTTGACGTTTTTCCTTTAAAAGGTCTCAATTCATTAAGGTTATATAGTTGTTCATTCCATCTAAGGCTAGATTTTTTCCCCTCAAAAGAATTTTAGGGATTTCAACATTTTTGTGAGAGTAAACAATGTATATTCTTGGCTTTTCCAAAGGTTATTTTTTCCCCTTTTTCAGAAAATTATATTGACTTTACTTTTTTTTTTTTAGCGAAGCTATAATTATTTTTTTTCCATACTCTTGGCTTTTCCAAGAGTCATTTTTTCCCCTTTTTCAGAAAATTATATTGACTTTGCTTTTCATTTTTCTTTGTAACGGAGCTATAATTCATTTTTACTATAAATTGAATATTGCAGTTACTGTATTCTTCGGCTTTTCCAAAGAAGTTAATTTTTCCCCTTTTCCAGAAAATTATATTGACTTGGCTTTTCATTTTTAGTAGCGGAGCTGTAATTTTACTTGTTATTAAATATGGTTTTCATGGAAAATGTCTATATTGATATAAACAATAATCATTAGATTTTTATATCAGATGGTCATGACATTGGATAGTCTTTGTTTTATTCAATCCATTCGTCTTGTCCTGTTTATTCAATGTTTGATTTTCGGTTTCTTAATCCATAATGGATTCATTATTTCCTTTTTACTTAGTTCATATTAGTTATTTAAACCAATAAAAATAACAATAGTTTGTTCAGCTTTATTAATAAGCAGCTCTTCTAAGAGAAGGAATCTCCTAAATCAAACCATTGTTCTCTAGCCTCTGTACCATGGCCTTCCGCTGTCTTGGGTTAGAGTTCTCTTGTTTGAGGGTACACTCTGGCAGACTTATTTAATTTCATTTCCTCCTATTTTTTTAAAAGTTTTTATAGTTTATTTAGGAAATAATTATTTTAATGTTATTCTCAAAATATTTTATTTTTCATTGTTCATTTCCTCACAGCTATTTTCCCTGTTGGAGCCCCTGGGCTTATAGCATCCTGCTTTTCCAACTAGGGTTGTATCTTAGCAAATAATATTATGAGCAATTCTTACGCCATAGCCACGTCTGAATTCATAATAGCCTTGCCAGCCTCACATGCTTTCCTGTCTATGTATTCTCTCCAGTCATTGCTGGCGTTTCTTTTGACCTCACTGTCAATACTTGGCATGTTCCACCTTATGATTTTCATTAATTCGAAAACTTGCATCGATCAATTTGTCCGATTTTTATAGAACCCCACGTATTATTTGATATCCATGCGTTTTAACCTTATAACCATGTCTCAAAACTTACGCTACCAACTGACTGATGTGATCGTAATATCACACCATTCTTCATTATGTATAAGTACTACGGCAAACATCCGATTATTAATATAATCGTTATTCAAAATTTAAAACTTTTCATTACCGTACATTCCACATTGCTTTAGCAAACATCTGATTATTAATGTATTAGTTATTCAAAGTCATTCAAAATATATCATCCCAATACCGGACTTGCCTCGTTGCTTTGCCAAGTAAAAACTTCGAGAATATCAATAGCAAATTTGCAAATTTAATATACTAAAGTCATCATATAGGGATTGGAGAATTCACATAACCAATATTACTTTTATTTTCATATATATCTGGTCAACATATTTGTTTATATTTCGCAGAACAAAAACCGATACTTTTGTTGTACACTAGTTTCCAGTTCCATCATTTGTAAAATCTAAAAACCTCTGGATTTCCAAACTGATACGGAGTACCAAGCTCTGCCAGAAGATAGCAACGACTTTCCTCCATCCAAGGCTTTATTCCTAATCCCGTCAGTTTCAATGAGAGCTCACATCCAGGCCACATTACACATGGCCTGCTAAAAGCTGCTCTAATTTTCCATCTTGGTTCAACTTCGGACATTCCATAATGTTAAGGTTACACTAGAATTTTTAAATTTATACTGGGAATAACGGCAGTCTTATCTGAGATTTCTCTTAAGGCCAGTGATCTCTTTCCTTCCAACTCACTCCCTTAGGCTTGTTTTAAACCTAAGTGTTAGATGCTTTTACGATTTAAGAAAGAATAGTGTAGAATGTGTATACATATACACATACATATATATATATATATATACATATACACAACGGGAAACTAACTTCTTATATTTGAACAAGATAGTAGAAATACTTCAAAAAAATATGCTAAGTATATACCTTTTAGATAATACTATATCACCACAAATCTTAAAAACAAAAAAATAACAAAGAATAAAGCAATGACAAAATTCCTGCTGGAGCATATTACGAAATACTTTTGTGATTTAACCCTTAAGTTAGTCAGAGCCAGTGAATATACTATGAAAGCAATTTCAGATTTCCAAAGGTAAAATTATACCCCAGCAAAAATAAATACAAATAATTTTTAAAAATTAAATAGTAGATTTCAAGAAAGTACATAAACGAGCCATTATAAGAGACCATTTCTAACATCTCTCCCTTTAAGAGGAAACTGAACATAATGGATCCATTAACAGAAAATGATGCATTAGAATTTTAATATTAAACTTTTGGAAAACATGTCAGAAATAAAGTAACCTTTAACCCTTGATATGCAATATTCCAAAGTTATACTGCTGCGGGACCAAGGTCCACAGGAGTAACCTTTAAGTTTAGTTTTCAATTTTGTTTACAAAAGACAATGGATTATGATCTGGGAAAAAAAAAAGCAGTTTTTCAAGATCATGAAGGAGACCCAAAGCTGCTTCAGTTACTTTAAGAACTAAGAAACGACCTCTGTTTACTTCAAGAACAAGAAAGTGGGTGAAGTAAATAATCGTTACCAGTCGGCATAAAGTTAGCTCAGACCAAATCCAGTCATACTAATACAGCGTTGAACTGCCTTTTTTATAATATGCAATTTGTTGCATGTAACGTTAGCATCCTTCGGTGCAATCATTCCGCTTTTATCTTGATAACGAGCCAAGGTATGAGACCTTTTCCGATGATACTTTTTTTTTTTTTTTTTTTTTTTTTTTTTTTTTTTTTTTTTTTTTTTTTTTTTTTTTTTTTTTTTTTTGCCAGGATGACCCGTTCGGCTTTTAGGACCCTCAAGCACCACAACGTCATCAAGGACCACATGTCTCGTCTGAAACAAACATTAAACGTTGAAAGATTACAACAACAGCCATTCCAAAGGTTAGAACAATATTGAAGGAACACCAAGTGTGACAACTGTAGAAGCTTTATCATTTTCTGTCAAGGGTACGTTATGATCCAACATATATAATTTAGATAATTAGCGAAGGATACTGTAAGTACCATTTTCTCAAATGTATAAAGAAATCCTCAATCCTTCTAGTTCAGGAAATAGTTTTATAAATTTTGCAAATCAAAAACTATTTTCGGTAGCTTCTTTTAAAGTCAAATGAATTCCCGTAGCTGCATTTAATTGTACAGAACTTAGTTAAAACTTTCCTGCTTTTTTATCTCTTTTCACTTCGAGTTCTTTAAGTTCCAATTCAAACTAGTCTCAAACGATGCTATCAGACTAGTAAATTCCAAAGCAGATTCCCCAAACCTCATTCACAATTTAACCCTTACGCCAATAAAGGTTTATATTGCTACCAAAATGTCCGCTAGATTAATCCACTCATCTTTAAGCACAACAAACATATATCCACAAAGGGATCAAAACAAAGTTGAACAAGTTAGCCTATGGTTGAACATTTTCAAACTACTGCAACAATCATTTAACCACACTACTGGTAGGGCAGAGTCTGCCCAAAGGGTATCCGATAAAGTTTATATAATACATACGAAAAGACTAGAGCAAAACGGGTCTTTGCGGTTTGACTGCCACAAAAATTATGAAACCAAAATATACTTTCCTAGTACAGTTTATGCTCTTTCCGAAAATGTAATTTTTTTTTCGAGAAATGAAAACTAAATTTATGGCTATTTAAAGATAGGTTAGGTTATATGGGTTAGGTTAGGTTTTAAGTCTCAATGTTAACTCGCCTTAGATAGTTGCTTTAGTCCACAACCGCGTCATGGATAATACCCAATTCGTCACTGCAGAATTTCATGCTCGTGTATTTTGTCCCTGGATAAATGAATTCAATGATTTCTTTCATGGGCAAATTAGATCCTTGTAGCCAAGTGTTTCCGCGTAGGGTAACTCCAGGAAGACCTCTTGTAATCTAAGGTCATTCTGGGACAATCTCCTTCGGTATCATTCCGTGGTTCTGCAGAACGTAAACAGTACTTTCATTGGATTGGAAGGTTACCCAAAACCACTTTACTTCATCGCTGGCCATATTATCTGAGGAAAAAATAAAAATTGTAGGTTTCTTGAATGCATAGGAAATCGCCACATTTAACTTGCCATGACTTTTTTTACTTTTAATTTCTCGAAAAAATAACTTTCTATTATTACTATTGCTTTAATTATAATAATAGTAATAATAATAATAATAATAATAATAATAATAATAATTATTATTATTATTATTATTATTATTGTTATTATTAATAATATTATTATAACCACTATTATTATTGTTATTATTATCTATTATTATTTCCATTATTATTATTATTATTATTATTATTATTATTATTATTATTATTATTATTATGATTGTTATTATTAATAATATTGTTATTATTATTATTATTGTCCTTATCATTATTATTATAATTGTTATTATTATTATTATAATTATTATTATTAAAGTTACCATTACACTTCTTATTATCAATATTAGTAACTTTATTATCAGCATTATAATAGTTATTATTATTTTTATTATTACTATTATAATTTCTATTATTACCATTATTATTTTTTATTTTAATTATTATTATTATTATTATTATTATTATTATT
>NC_090748.1:101776110-101786110 GCF_036898095.1 Palaemon carinicauda
TAAAATCATTGAGTAAGTGTATGTGTCTACGTAAATTTGGTCAAAAATATAATGTAAAATTAATATAGAAGCGAGTAAGATAATGTAAAAATATAAATAAAGTCAAAACACAATTGGTAATAGTACATAGATCGACATAATAATTTTTTTTTGTAAGCTTATTAGATTCAATTCAAATGAACAGCATTAATACCGATTTAAAAATTCGACAATTCTTTTCTTTCCCATGTATATAAGTTCGAATGTTTTAGAACCCCAATCTTTTCCAAATACGGGCGAAGGATATCTCGTAAGGATTGAAGGATATTGTAGACACTGCTAATATTCCATGTTGGTTTTGTCATCAGACACTGTAGGTTTTCCTCTCTCTGATAGTTTCATCAGACTAATTCTAAAAGTTTCATCACCATAAGACCTAATTACGTCATCATTGCACAGTATTGACAATGTTATATTCTATGCAATCACTTCATCTTAACTGATGCAATCCCGTCCCTCCTGACAATCATGTGTCTCTCTCCTTTTCTCAATCTTTAACCAAGTTTCACCAAAGGCCCTCCCACACACACACACACACACACACACACACACACACACACACGCAGGCACACACACACACACACCCACACACACACATATATATATATATATATATATATATATATATGACTTATGTGTGTGTTTATAATTATTATTAATAAGAGTATTATAATTAGGATTATTATTACTTGCTTATCTACAAACATAATTGGAAAAGCAGGATGCTATAATCTCCAGGGCTCCAGCAGGGAAAATAACCCAGTGAGTAATAGATAACTACAAGAAAATTAATTAACAATTAAAGTAAAGTATCTTGAGGACAGTTACAACATTATAATAAATCTATCATACATAAGCTGTAAAAGCTTTAAAAACAAGAGGAAGAGAAATAAGATTGAATAGTTTTCCCCGAGTGTACCCTTAAGCAAGAGAACTCTACCCCAAGACAGTGAAAGACCATGGTGCCGAGGCTATGGCACTACTAAAGACTAGAGAACAATGGTTTGATTTTGGAGTATCCTTCTACAAGAGCTGCTTACCATAGTTGAAGAGTCTCTTCTACCCTTACCAAGAGGAAATCAGCCATGGAACAATTACATGCTGTAGTTAACCCCTTAAGCGAAGGAGAACTGGTTGGTAATCCCAGCGTTGTTAGGTGTACGAGGACAGAGGAGAATAAAGAATAGGCTAGTGTATTTGATTTATGTGTAGGCAAAGGGAAATGAGCCGTAACCAGAGAGAAGGTTCCAATTTAGATCCAATAACTCTCTAGCGGTAGTATATCAACGGGTGACTGGTGCCCTTACCAACCTACTTCCTACATACAATATCTGTTTGTCTACCATTTTATTTCCTTATAATAGAGAATGAATTATTAATTTTGAATACCTGGAAACCAAAGCATTAAAACATAGAATTCGTGACGACATAAAAGATCAACAATGTTTTACACGGTGTCTCTTTAATGAATTCTAAGCGGAGTAAAATACTCGATGGAATTTCCATGCAAGATGAGACACTAATTAATTTCTAAGTTTTTTAGGAAATCTCCCCAAAACAGAACGGGATATTTCATCCGCATATGAAAGTTGCTTAGAAAGTTCCCATGAATGTTTTAATAAGTTTAAATTACGCAAACAATGGTTTAAAAAATTCACAGATTTCCTTGAGAAATTACTTAGGTATTCATAGGTGCATCTTGTGAGACTGAGGTTTGGAAAAAGCAAGTTTGCCTTTTGCGAGTCCTTTGGAGAATGATAAAGGATATGATTCATGCTTCCTTTAGAGAATGATAAAAGATATAATTCATGCTTCCTTTAGAGAATGATAAAGGATATGATTCATGCTTCCTTTAGAGAATGATAAAGGATATAATTCATGCTTCCTTTAGAGAATGATAAAGGATATGATTCATGCTTCCTTTAGAGAATGATAAAGGATATGATTCATGCTTCCTTTAGAGAATGATAAAGGATATGATTCATGCTTCCTTTAGAGAATGATAAAGGATATGATTCATGCTACCTTTAGGGAATGATAAAAGATATGATTCATGCTTCCTTTAGAGAATGATAAAGGATATAATTCATGCTTCCTTTAGAGAATGATAAAGGATATAATTAATGCTTCCTTTAGAGAATGATGAAGGATATGATTCATGCTTCCTTTAGAGAATGATTAAATTATATGATTAATGCTTCCTTTAGAGAATGGTGAAGGATATGATTCATGCTTCCTTTAGAGAATGATGAAGGATATGATTCATGCTTCCTTTAGAGAATGATAAAGGATATGATTCATGCTTCCTTTAGAGAATGATAAATTATATGATTCATGCTTCCTTTGGAGAATGATAAAGGATATGATTCATGCTTCCTTTAGAGAATGATAATTTATATAATTCATGCTTCCTTTAGAGAATGATAAATGATATGATTCATGCTTCCTTTAGAGAATTATAAAGGATATGATTCATGCTTCCTTTAGAGAAGGATAAAGGATATGATTCATGCTTCCTTTAGAGAATGATAAATTATATGATTCGTGCTTCCTTTGGAGAATGATAAAGGATATGATTCATGCTTCCTTTAGAGAATGATAAATTATATGATTCATGCTTCCTTTAGAGAATGATAAAGGATATGATTCATGCTTCCTTTAGAGAATGATAAATGATATGATTCATGCTTCCTTCAGAGAATGATAAATGATATGATTCATGCTTCCTTCAGAGAATGATAAAGGATATGTTTAGAATGATTAAGGATATGATTTAGAATGATAAAGGATATAAGAATGTAATTCATCATAGAGAATGATAAAGGATATAATTCATGAGTTCTTCAGAGAATGATAAAGGATATAATATCCCCAACATGTAAAAATAGCTCAGTGAGGAAAGGAAAAAAAAACATAGATAAATAAACTACATATCGTTGCAATAATGATGCAAAATGCAATTGAACTCTTTCCTTGCAACAGACACTAGTTTCGTCCCTGCAATCCTTTAAAAATCTTTCTTGAGAGTAGATATCAAGGGAGGCTCATCTGGCAACACTAACCTAATTGCCACAAACTCTAAGGAGATCTGACTGTTGCGTCAGTCGTTGTTGGGCATTAGCAGAAGCTGTGTCTGTTACTCTCTTCTTCTTTGTTTAACTTAATTTTGCTGTGGTTTCAACTTCCTTCATTTGTGTTAGGATTTTTTTTATTGTTAAATTTATAGTTATGAGATTTTGATTATATTCGCTATTTCCCATGTTTTAATAATTGTAATTTATTCACACACATTATATATATGTATATATATATTTGTATATATACATATATGTGTATATATATATATGTGTGTATATATATGTATGGATGTGTATATATATATATATATATATATATATATATATATATATATATATCTATATATATATATATATATATATATATATATATATATATATATATATATATATATATTATATATATATACATTTATATATATATCACAGTATATCACCAATGTGGAGGACTATAGATAAGACAAAAATGGATACTATATTGATCTATAAATGTAGGAAAATTCTCTCTCTCTCTCTCTCTCTCTCTCTCTCTCTCTCTCTCTCTCTCTCTCTCTCTCTCTCTCTCTCTCTCTCTCAAGGTATGAAGAAAACTTGTGAGATGGGAATTCCTTCCAGGATTCCAAAAGCCGTCCAGCCCACGACCTTCCCTTAATCATACTTTCCTTACAGCTTTTAATTCCACGCCTGGAAATAATTCCATTCCTGGAATAAATTCCCCTGACATTTTAAACCCGAAGAGAGTATATCTCTTTCTTATTACTGAGCGTAAGGCAATTTCATTTGCATTTCGAGTTTGTCCCATAAAAAGAGAATCTTATTCGGGCTTTATTTCTTATACGTTTCGTACCACTTCGAAATGCCGAGAAAGGAAGGAAGGAGTCTGATGGAGTGGAATCTCAACATTCTTTGATTAGAAGGAATGTGAGGATGAGGGTTCATGTTCGAATGTTTAGAATAGGAAAACTGAATATTAGCGAGGTTTAGTTCATAATGTGGTCCTTGTTATTTTGCACAAGATACCATACACTGTTGAATATTTGCTGTTTAAAAAAAAAAAAAAAAAAAAAATAAATAGAAATCCTGGAATAAATTTTGCCTAACACTAACAGTTTTAAAAACGGATATATAAACTTAAAAGGAGTGATATTAGTCACTAACTCTTAAAAGATAATAACTGAGTAGGGTGAAATTACGGTCGCCTGTATTTTATGAAATACGGCTTAGAACAGTATATTTTTACGGAGAATTTTCGACAAAGTTTCTTGGATTTTTTGTGTAATTAAGTTAAAGAAAGTAATAACATTTACTGCATTTTCGAATATTGTGATACTGCTCTGTAAGTTACCAAATTTGAACTAACTGGAAAAGTAGAGAATATCTTATCTTTAATCAGAAGCAAAACAAGATCAACATTTCCACTGGGTAATTCTGCTCAGTTGTCTTCATTTACAAATGTGCAAATGCAAATTTGCGAAGCCAAGAGAATCATAATGATTTCCCTTGTGATCCTATGCAAATAGAATCTTCTTTGATGATACTAGAGTTTTCACTGTGGTTTTAAAGGTTTAAAGGCCGCCCATGAATGGCAGAGGCAAGGGACAGGGACATTGCCCCATCTCAACCAGGACAATACCGTAGAGACTGACCATATATACACATCATCAGCGACCAAGCCCCCTTTCCACCAAATCTAGGACCAAGGGAGGCTAGGCAAAGGCTGCTGATGACTCGGCAGATAGACCTATAGGTTCTCCTTGCCCCCTATCCTTAGCTCACAAGGATGGTGAGGCTGCAGCGCCCAAAATAAACTATAGTTTGAGCAGGACTCTTAACCCCATTCTGGCGTGCACCAGTTAGTGACATTACCATATCGACCACCACAACCGTAATATTCCCATTTATCATTGACATTCGCAGATAAGTTGAGAAAATGATGAAACATGACTTTTCAAAGAACCAATTAGAGAAGCTTTAAAGCGTTGTCTACACTATCGAGCATACCCAACGGGCAAACAGTGATACCAGACCACAATAGTTAGTAAGAATGAGGGTTAATGACGCCAGAAGGGGGAAAACCACAGGCAGTGATCTGGCATCATAAAGCGTTGCCAGATCCCTGCCTTTAGTTTTCCCGCTTCTGACGTCATCAACTCTCATTTTCACCAACTATTGTGGCCTGGTATCACTGTTTGCCCGTCGGGCATGCTCGATCGTTTGGACAGTGCTTTACTCTAAGGAAGAATAAAGAGGTTAACCCCCCTTAAGCTGTGAATGAAATTAGCAGAATTTTTGGAGAAAATCATGTAGTATGATTTTTCAAAGAACCAATTAGAGAATCTGCTCAAAAGGATAGAAAAGTTAATACCCTTAAGCTGTCGAACATTACAAAGTTGATCAATAATCGTTTCTTGGTAAAGGTAATTGTTTCGCTTTCCAATTGTCTTTGTAATTGCCTGTTAGGATATACTGTTAAAAAATAGCATTTGAAAAAAAAAAAAAAATCCTGTAATAAGTGTTGCCAGGCATTTACCGTTTTAAACACGGATATATTGGCGTAAAGGAGATATTACGATCACCAACCCGTAAAACATAATAACGAAGTAGGGTAAAAAATTCGGTCGCCTGTATGTTGCTGAAATACGGGTGAGAACTATATATGTATATTTACGGAGATTTTTCTATTAAAAGTACAGTATTTTCAACAGTGTATAATTCAACACTAAAGATAAAAATTAGGTTATACAGTTTGAAAAAAATGAGGATTCTGACAAATCATTCTTAGAGAAACTAGTTATGTTCTTTTTTTCGTAGATCTTTTAAATAAAAGGCAAAATTTGTTTCTATTACCATCATAATTAGAAGTCAAAGTCTTATCCGTCAAAGTTTTTAATTTGGCTTTAGATTTTTTTTTTTTTAAATTGAAGTATAATGACTCTAACTTGAGAGTAAATTTGACTAAAATCAAATTTTTGTTTTCAATTTAACCCAGTTTTGTTCGGACTTACAACTTTCCCTTGACAGTTTATTGTCTCATTCTTGGAATGCAAACTACATTGGAAGAATTCTTCAGGCTGTTATTTTTGATACTCGGTTGCCTTGTGAAATACCCTTTTTTTTTTTTTAACATACATAGATACAAATACATTTAAAGTAAATGCTTTCGTGAATAATTCTTCTTGCTGATCTACACTTACTTTTAATACTCTGCTGGCTTAAGAAATACTTTTTTTTAACATACATTCATACATACTTAAATACATACCTACAACATACATGCATGCAAACTTACAGCAAATACTTTTGTGTTGAACAGGCTGACATAAGTCTTTTTGTTGTTTATATATGAAATATCTATTTTAATGTTGTTATGGTTTTTTAATATTTCATTTTAATTGTTCTTACTTCTTTTATCGTTTATTTATTTCCTTATTTCCTTTCTTCACTGGGCTATTTTTCCCTGTTGGAGCCCTTGGGCGTATAGCATCTTGCTTTTCCAACAAGGGTTGTAGCTTAGTAAGTAATAAAGATAATAGTACATACGTACATACATACATGTATACATGCAGACATACATACATACATACATACATAAATTTTCCGTATCGAAGGAAAAGTTACTGTTTGTTGGTTGCAAATGAAAACATTTGTACAAACATTTTTCAATTGAATAAACATTTCATGGTTGTATTTTATAAATATATTTTTTTCTCCTTCGGTAACTCAGCAAATAAAAATATGAACTTGCAAAGCCTTAGAAAATGTTGATGCATTTCCTTGATTAAACACATTGTCTCTCTCTTTCCTTAAAATATTTTTTGGATATTTTTAAAGAGAAAACTTGAAGCTTTTGTTCTTTTTTACTTTTTTTTATTTTAATATATCTCATCGTAGCCATCTACTCTCGAAAACCTTTTATATTTTAGTCAAATATTTTTATTCTTCTTACTTCATTTACTTTTTTCAAGGCCGTTTTCATTTATTTTATAATATATATTTCTTAATTCCTATTCTTTTCAACTCAGTTCCCTTCGGTCTTTCATTCCTAATAGTATCATCACATAATTTTTTGGTAATTTAAAAAAGGAAATTTGGAATTTGTATACTTTTCTATCTACTTTCAAAAAACCTTTTGCATTTTAGTCCAATATTTTTTCTCCTCACTACTTCATTTACTTTTTCATAGTTCTTTTTTCATCTATTTTATAATATATATTTTATAATTCCTATTTTTTCAACCCAATTCCCTTTGCTCTTCTATTCTTAATCGTATTATCACATTTTTTTTCTTGGGTATTTTTAAAAAGCAAACCTAGAACTTTTATCTTTTTTCACTCTTGTTTTTACATCACATATTTTCCTAGCAATCTACTTTCAAAAAAGCTTTTGCATTTTAATTCAATATTTTTTTTCTTCACACTACTTCCATTCACTTTTTTTCATAATTATTTTTTTTCATTTATTTTATGATATATATTTTTTTATATTTCCTATCCTTTTCAACCCAGTTCCCTTGACTCTTCTATTCATAATTGTATCATCACACATTTTTTGATATTTTTAAAAATGAAACTTGCAACTTTTATCCTTTTTTATTCCTGTTTTTACATCATATCTCATTTACTTAAAAAAATCGTTTGCATTTTAGTCCAATGTTTTTTCTCTTTACACTACTTGGACTTACTTTTTTTTATAGTTTTTTCATTTGTTTCATAATATATATTTTCTCCTCGCTCTTCTATTCCTAATTATACCTCTTCCCTCTTATATTACTGACGTATTCTTCCTCCCCAACTGCTGATTTTTTTTCTTTCTCTCCCTCCTCTTTTCTGCCACCTTTTCCTTTTCAAACTTTCTTTTTAAAACTTTCTTCTTGCCCTCGAGTTTTCCTCCAATATTTTGCATTCATTCTTAGCATTTGTTTTCTTTTCTAAATTCTTACTTTCGTCTTTTCGCTTTAATGTTCTTACTTGGGAGTTTTAATTTATTAATTATTGTGCTTTTTAAAGATATATATTTATAGCAGTGAAGAACATCAATCATTGGTAAAAAGATGACAAATTCAGGATACAGTCCTTTAGTAAGTCGTAGGTTGGCTAGGACACCAACCATCCGTTGAGATACTACCACTTGAGAGTTATGGGGTCCTTTGACTGGCCAGATAGTACTACATTTGATCCTTCTCTCTGGTTACGGTTTATTTTCCTTTTGCCTACACATTCACCGAATAGTTTGGTCTATTCTATATAGATTCTCCTCTGTCCTCATACACCTGACAACACTGAAATTACCACTAATAGGCTCAATATAACACAGTACTCTAGAAGTTTGATTCCAGCTGTGACCAAGTTGTGGAATGATCTTCCTAATCGGGTGGTTTAATCGGTAGAACTGCAAAAGTTCAAACTTTCTCATTACTTCCCATGTCGGTTATTTCTTTCCTTATTTCCTTTTCTCGTGGGCTATTTTTCCTTGTTTGAGGCCTTAGGCTTATAGCATCATGCTTTTCCTCCTAGGGTTGTAGCTTAGTTAATAACATACATATATCTCTATCTATCTATCTATCTATATATATATATATATATATATATATATATATATATATATATATATATATATATATATATTTATGTTTGCGTGTAAGTATATACAGTATATTTACTTTTATATATATTTACATATAAATACAAACACATATGCCTATGTGCATATATGTGTGTATATACAGTATATCTATCTATCTATCTATGTAATATATATATATATATATATATATATATATATATATATATATATATATATATATGTGTGTGTGTGTGTGTGTGTGTGTGTGTGTGTGTAACAACACCAGCCACATACCATCAAACCCTCCTCTACGCAAACACTTTAGACCCTCAGAATCTCCTATTACTACTACACTTCTATAATGAGGTATTGAACTCCCCCCCCCCCCGTAGAACTTTATAACAAAAGAAATGTCATATCTTTTCTTACAGGAAGTTAATTATAACTCATTAGAAACTCACTCTCTCTATTTTGTCTCTTCAGTTTTCTCATATTAAAAGGGAGATGTAAGAAAAGATCCTCGTATAGAGATTTTTTTCTTTATCAGGTCGTTGTTGTTATTATTATTATTATTATTATTATTATTATTATTATTATTATTATTATTATTATTATTATTACTATTGTTATTATTATTGCCTAGCTACAACCCTAGTCGGAAAAGCAAGATGCTATAAGCCCAGGGGCTCCAATAGCGAGTTTCAACTTCCACTTTCGACGACTACCAATTGGCTTTATCGTATCATTCGAAGGACGCTTATATTATATTGAAGGAATGCGCTCCTTCGGGAAGCAGGTTTAAAGGTTTAAGGGCCGCTCATGAATGGCAGAGGCAAGGGACAGGTGACATTGAACTATCAAGTAGGACAATGACCTTGAGACTAATCTGCACCCAAGCCCCCTCTCCATCATAGCTAGGACCAAGGAAGTCCAGGCAATGGCTGCTGATGACGAATCAGATGGATCTATAGGCTCCCCCAACTACCCCCAGCTCCCCCAGTGTCATGTTATTATTTTAATTTTATTTTGTTTTTACAAATTAATCATCTTTTTTATATTCTTGGCCGCTTTATATGCAAGAACTTAAACCCTGTTTTAGATCTACTGCCTATCTTTAAAAATATGTTAATAATTATGGATTTTAATTGAAAAATAGTAGGGATATTGTTAACTTATGTGTATATAAGAGTCCTGAATCCATAAAAAATAACGGGAAATTCTATTACATATATATGGAGCAAAAAGTAATTGAAAATACTTGGTGTTAGTACCACAGATGTTTCTCTTTTATTATAAATTATCCCCCAAAACTTTTTTTTATA
>NC_090748.1:101798610-101801110 GCF_036898095.1 Palaemon carinicauda
AGAGAAGAATGATCTCAAATTGCCTCGAGGATTAATTAATACAATGTGAAGATGGGATGATTTGAATTCAGTGTACAGTAGGCATCAAAACTGGTGATACTATTTTATTCTTGCATCACAAGCATTGTTGTTAAGTTGCCACTTAGTATTAAAACTTATATTTCATTTTATAAACATGTGAATGTATGAGACAACGTGATGTAAAATTTTATCATTTAAAAATATTAGATCGTTATAGAAATCGTGCACAAATTACAAAAAAAAAAAAAATGAATTTATATGTATTGTGATAACTCAGTGTTTATAAAATACACTCATTGGTTCTGTATTTATCTTGAGGTATAAGTTTGAATGTTGGTCAAGAGAATTACTTATAAAAAAAAAGATTGTTTTTATTGGGTGTCCATTTTCAAAATCAATATGCCATTTGAAGAATGATCTTTGGCTCAATACTTGAATTTTTAAAGTAATAGGTGTTACTGACTCGCACACATACACAAACACACACACACACACGCACCTCTCTCTCTCTCTCTCTCTCTCTCTCTCTCTCTCTCTCTCTCTCTCTATATATATATATATTATATAATATATATATATATTGTGTGTGTGTATACAGTATTACGTATGTATATATTTATATATCTATACATACATACTGTATATGTATGTTATAGATAAATGTATATATATATATTATATATATATATATATATATATATATATATATATATATATATATATATATATATATATATATATATATATATCACCCACAACGCTGTTTAGGAATCACCTCCCCGAAAAGGTGGCTAAGAGTTGTATCGGATGCTATATACAATGAGCCCTTTTAGACCTTTCCAACGAGCTCAAGAACACCTCTTAACTCTGTGTAGTTCCTGAGATACGGTTACCCTTCACTTTATGGTTTTCGCCTCCCTTCCCCTTATAGGGAGGGGTACGTTAATCGCCACACCCTCTATACGTCGCGGGACCTAGAGACCTTTCCAACGAGCCCAAGGACACCCTCGAAATGTTTTAGTCCCATATCAAACTCCAGAGATTTTAGTTCTAAAAATATTATTTTAATGTATTTTCACCTCTTAAATCCTTGTTGTTGCTGAGAAACTTTTATTTTTAAAAAAGTATGGTTTATGGTTTATAGTTTTTGGTGTTAACATAGGACCTTACGGTAAGACCCGTAGGAAAGGAGTTTTTTTTTTTTTTTTTTTTTTTTTTTTTTTGTGGGGGGGGGGGGGTTGGCTAGAAATAAACCTTAACATTACTGGAAAAGTATTCAGGTATATAAACTCCTTTAAATACAAACTAATTACGTCTTATAACTCATTACACAGTTCTTATATCAATAAAAAGCATAATAGAACAGTATTTATATCAAGATAAGGCACCATTAAGCAGTATTTATATCAAGATAACGCATCATTGAACCGAGACCTACAAATACTGACATATTTCAAATAATGAAAAAAAAAAATGATCAGAAAAAATCCAAGATTTTTAAGTTTTAAAATCATCAAATTGATCCAAGAATATAATTATATTCCGCTGAAATATTATATGTCAACGAAATGTAATGGCGAAGGAAAATGAAAATAGAAAATAAAATCATGAAAACTAAAATCTTTTATTTACGAAGACATTCTAAGAAGAATTTCAGAACGATTTAAGAGCACGTCCTTATACTTGAGTCATTTGGAAGTTTTAGGTTAAGTTCAAGTGGATTTTAATTGCGCAAACAACATTAAAAAAAATAATCCGAAATTTCTTCATAGAATTTCACTGGTTGTCAAAAGATTTTTTTTTTTCTTTTGTGAGTTCGAGTGTTTTCCAAAATGCAGTTCCAATTAAGGTTTTCAATGTGAATATTGAAAAATGCTAAAACAGTTCCCGAATACGCGCTAATGGCATGGAGTTTTTTTTTTTTATTATTATAAAATGTGTAGATATGTTTTTGCAAGTCGTTCATATTAATGCTACGCTTAGATGAATGTATTGAAATTTTTTTATTATTATTATTTTTGTTTTTTGTTTCTTGTTAAGTTTGATAATCAACAAATAACTACATACAGGTAGCAGTTTGGCTAAGGCACCAGCCACCCGTTAAAATACTACTACTAAAGAGTTATGGGGTCCTTTGACTGGCCAGGCAGTACTACATTGGATCCTTCTCTCTGGTTACGGCTCATTTCCCCTTTTGCCTACACATACACCGAATAGTCTGGCCTATTCTTTACATATTCTCCTCTGTCCTCACACACCTGACAACACTGAGATTATCAAATAATTCTTCTTCTCTCAAGGGGTTAGCTACTGCACTGTAAGTTTTCAGTGGCCACTTTCATCTTGGTAAAGGTAGAAGAGACTCTTTAGCTTTGGTAAGTAGTCCTTTTAGGAGGACACTCCTAAATCAGACCATTGTTCTCTAGTCATGGGTAGAACCAAAGCCTCTGTACCATGGTCTTCCACTGTCTTGAGTTAG
>NC_090748.1:101803610-101806110 GCF_036898095.1 Palaemon carinicauda
AAAACAGGAAAAAAGATATTTCTATTTTACATATTATTGAACTATTTTTTTTTATCTGAGCTATTGCATTGTGGGTCTTTGTGAATTTATCTATATTTTTTTATTTTTGAAAAGTAGTAAAAAAGTAAGTTTAATTTTGTGATTCAAGTAATTTATAAATTCTAGTACGTTTAGACAAATATATACACACACAGGCGCGGGCGCACACACACACACACACACACACACACACACACACACACACACACACACATATATATATATATATATATATATATATATATATATATATATATATATATATATATATACAGACTTCTAGATGTTGTGCATGAACAAAATCTCTTGCTTTGTGTAGTTGGAATTTGATAATTTTGTTTACGCTTTTTACATAACAATTTTACATTACTCAATTATATACCACCAAATTGTGCTTACTCTTTAACGACATGAAATCATCGTTAACAATCTTCCATAAAAGGCTGATGAGTTTTGCTCTAACCTCTGTAGTCTGAGAATCGTATAGTTTCCTCAGTGGTCACTTTCCTCTTGGTAAGGGTAGAAGGGACTCTTTAGCTATGGTAAGCAGCTCTTCTAGGAGAAGGACACTCCAAGATGAAATCATTGTCCTCTAGTCTTCGGTAATGCCATAGCCTCTGTACCATGGTCTTCTACTGTCTTGGGTTAGAGTTCCCATGCTTGAGGGTACAATCGGGCACACTATACAAACCTATGTCTCTTCCTCTTATTTTGTTAATGTTTTTAAAGTATATGAAAGAGATATTTATTTTAATGATACTGTTCTTAAAATATTTTATTTTTCCTTGTTTCATCTCCTCCCTGGGTTATTTCCCCTGTTGGAGCCCTTAGGCTTATAGCTTCTTGCTTTTCCAACTAGGGTTGTAGCTTAGCAATTAATAATAATAATAATGATAATAATAATAATAATAATAATAATAATAATAATAATAATAATAGGCATCATCATCATCATCATCTCCTCCTACACCCAGTGACGCAAAGGTCATCAGTTAGATTTCGCCAGTCGTCTCTATCTTGAGCTTTTAATTCAATGCTTCTCCATTCATCATCTCCTATTTCACGCTTCAAAGTCCTCATGATTTAGTCAGGCCTAGAGGAATGTTAAAGGACAAATCATGTTGGCCAAAAGAATTTTATCTTTTTATTTCTTTTAGATTTAAGGTTATTTTATTATTCAATACTGCTTTTATTTCATGTTAACAACCCTTTGAAATTTACTTTATCCTTTTATTTCTTGTAAATTGAAGTTAGTTTTGTTATTCATTTCTGCATTTAGTGTATATTTGAAAAAAAACTTAGAAATGTATTTTTTTATATCTTTTAAATTTCAGGTCATTTTATTTTTATTTCTGCCTGTAATGTGTATTGAAATACCTTGGAAATGTTCTTTATCTTTTTATTTCTTTTAAATTTACGGTCACTTTATTATTCATTCCTGCTCATAATGTATATATAAGAAAAAAAGTCTTGAGAAATGTACTAGTTGATCATGCTTCATCTTTTTAATACACGTTCATATTTTATGAAAAGAAAGGAAAGAGGATTACTTGGCAGTAAATAACCAAAAGAAAAAAAAAAGTGATAATGAATAATAGCAAATGAAGGAAGATGATTAATTCAGAAGGGGAATACAGAGGGGAAAGAGGGGAGCGGTACCCTCAGCGAAGAGGGGAAAGAGGGGAGCGGTACCCTCAGCGAAGAGGGGAAAGAGGGGAGCGGTACCCTCAGCGAAGAGGGGAAAGAGGGGAGCGGTACCCTCAGCGAAGAGGGGAAAGAGGGGAGCGGTACCCTCAGCGAAGAGGGGAAAGAGGGGAGCGGTACCCTCAGCGAAGAGGGGAAAGAATGAATAATATGGATAACACAATTTGTGGCCGACTGAAAATGAGTAATTGATGCAAATTGCTTGGGGGGCGACTGAAAGTAATAAGCATATCAGGACGTAAATATATTTCAAAATAATTCGAATTATTTTGTTTGCTGCTGGGACAGATGCAGCAGTTTTAAGGTTATGGGGAGGATGTTTTTTATTCTAAATATGTTTATAATAGATAGAAAATTTACGTCTTTATTAGAGTGATATGAATGGATGTTTTTGTAGTGCATTTATTTTGGAATAACGACGTCATTTATATTAAATGTCAGTTGTACCAAAATATGTAAGAGCTTAAACTTTGTGTAGATGATATTTTCATTCCAAATATGTTTACAAAAAAAAAAAAAAAAAAAAAAAAAAAAAAAAAAAAAAAAAAAAAAAACTACGTCTCTACTAGAGTGAAATGACTGCATATTTTTTTTAGTGAATTTGTTTTGGGATAATTACGTCATTTATTTGAAATTTAAGTTGTACTAAAATATGCAAGAGTTTAAAATCTATATAGATGATATTTTCATTCTAAATAAGTTTACAATAGAAAATAAATTTACGTTTTTACTAGAGATATGACTTAATATTTTTGCA
>NC_090748.1:101811110-101813610 GCF_036898095.1 Palaemon carinicauda
TTTGATTTTAAATAATTTTAAGTATTTCGTATTAATACATGCAAATCTATAATGTTTTCTTACCCCATTACATTTTAATTTTAAATAATTGTAAGTATTTTAAGTTCATCCATGCAAATGTATAATAATTTCTTGCCTCTAACTTTGAATTATGAATAATTCTATGTATTTCGTGTTCATACATGCAAATCTATAATTTTTTCTTTTTTCCTTCCAATTTTAAATACTTATGAGTATTTCTTTTGTATTTACTAAGATAGGGTATTCTTGTACCTTTTAATTTCTTATGATTTTACTTCAGTTTGTATTGAAAAAAATATTCTTAAAGGTGTTAATATGATCAAAAACATAATTTCTTCCCTTATAATAGATCTATCATAATGATTTTAATTAGGTAGTAAAAATGTCTATAATTCTTGTCATATATATATATATATATATATATATATATATATATATATATATATATATATATATATATATATATATATATATATATATATTGTTTACGAAAACTGAATTAGTTAATAAAAATGTCATATGAATGGGTTTTTCGGTTTGTCAAAATAGAAGGGAAATACTTTTAAGTTTAAATATCTATTAATTATGTCTCAATATATGTAATATTCGCGAGTTTACCTCTTTAGATATCGATAATTTTTATCATAATATAATTTATTTTTTACCAAAACTGACGTGCATAATGGAAACAAAGCTTCTCTCTAAAAGCTATTCTGACATTTAGAATTCCAAATTATTTTCGGTGATATTATTGAACCCAAATAAGTTCTCTTATTAACTAATAATGTTTGAAAAATGTGGTTCTATAATGAGATCGTAACCTCATTTTCATAATTCAAAATTACGTCACATTTGTCATTAGAAAAAAAAATCATTGATACATGATTAATCAGATTATTAATTAGATTATATCGAAGAGTTTATTTTTTTTTTTAAGCTTATTGGAAACGTCCTTGCCTGATGTTCAACTGGGCTTGGGTTCGGGACTAGCTTAAGCTCGATAGTTTTTCTGTAATCTGTAACCTCACCATCCTTGTCAGCAAAGGAAAAGGCTTTGGAGGAGCCTATAGGTCTGCCTGCTGAGTCATCAGTAGCCATTGCCTGGCCCTCCCTGGTCCTACATTGGGTGGAGAGGGGGCTTGGACGCTGATCATATGTATATGTGGTCAGTCTCTAGGGCATTGTCCTACTAGGGCATTTTTACCGTCCCTACCCTCTGCCATTCCTGATGTTCAACTGGGCTTGGGTTCGGGACTAGCTTAAGCTCGATAGTTTTTCTGTAATCTGTAACCTCACCATCCTTGTCAGCAAAGGAAAAGGCTTTGGAGGAGCCTATAGGTCTGCCTGCTGAGTCATCAGTAGCCATTGCCTGGCCCTCCCTGGTCCTACATTGGGTGGAGAGGGGGCTTGGACGCTGATCATATGTATATGTGGTCAGTCTCTAGGGCATTGTCCTACTAGGGCATTTTTACCGTCCCTACCCTCTGCCATTCATGAGTAGCATTTAAACCTTTAACCAGTTGGACACCATAAATCAAATAATTTATTCAAATGAATTCAGACTTACTGTCTCTAAGGTTACTTCTATTTCTTTATTATAAGCTATATATCACACTCCTGCTCAGGGTTGCCAGGTATTTTAAATGAGAAAAGGCCAAGTTCTAGTCAAAGGCAGCTCTTTAAAAGGCCAACCTAGTAGTAGAAAAAGGCCTAAAATATAGTACTTAAGGCCCACCTTTTTTCACGATATTACTAAAGGCCAACCAATTTTTAAAAGGCCAAATTTGAGGTGTTTTTAGCTTGAAAAAAAAGGCCAAACTGACAACCCTGGGACTCCTGCTATAGGCATTGCCACCGTTCGTAGCCTCTGCCATTCATGAGCGGCCCTTAAAGCTTAAAATCCTTAAATCCAGGCTTTGCATTGTTCCTAAATCAATATCTTAAGGCCAACCAACTTTATCTTTCCAAATTCTTAAACATTCATTTAGGATCTCTTAGGTCATCCTGATAGACTTTCTTGGTCGACCTAATAGATATTCATGACGTCAGAATAAAGGTAGGTGGTCTCAAATGTGTAGTATAATTTTTTTTTTTTTTTTTTTTTTTTTTTGTGAAGTCCAACAAAGAAGGTAAGAGACCTAATTAGAGAACTCGGTTAATGAGGGGTATATAACTTTTTTAGAACGGAAATATTTCATAATAGGAGGAACTATTATTAGATGTAGTTTCGTTGAATTATGAGTGGATGAATTTCTAGAGCTATGGTTGACTCAGTGCGAGGTAACTTTGTTTGCTAAAAGATTAAGTTTGTGAGTTTAAATATTAATTATCGTTTATAATTATATCATTTTTAAGTTAACACAGATATCTCATATTGAAAGCAAACAGAAAGTTATTAAAAAATTGTCGTTTTTATTATAAACGTGATTATTTTATAACATCATAATACTAGCTTCTAGAAAAGGTAAACGAAAGTAAT
>NC_090748.1:101821110-101823610 GCF_036898095.1 Palaemon carinicauda
ATATATATATATATATATATATATACTGTATATATATATATATATATATATATATATAATATATATATATATATATATATATATATATGTATATATATATGTGTGTGTGTGTGCGTGTGTGCGTGCAGCTGCTATTTGTGGGAGATTATGGTTTCCGGATATGCCAAATGTCAAGACGTCATAATAGCTACTTAAAACTAAGCAGTACTTAACATATTATTATTATTATTATTATTATTATTATTATTATTATTATTATTATTATTATTATTCATTGGTTTTCATTGGTTGATCGGAGCTGATATGGTATGGTGTCTGGTGTACGACGATCTCGGCCGGGAATACCAGTCTGTGACGTCATCGGGGACCTGAATTTTGATTGGCTGAGGCGCGCTGTGAGCCAGCCAGGCTGCTCTCCCGCTCAGAAAAGTGTCCCACGTGGCTGAGATCATTTCCTACTTCGGCGTCAAAATTCGGGGTATTTTCGTGGTTGGTAGTGGCTTCATTAGGTCCTCCTTGATGGGGGTTTCTTGATGTATCAATACGACGGCTTGATGGTACCAAAAACATCTCTTGGGTCATATTAAGGGTGGGTTTATCTCCCTGTATCAGTAGAGCTTCTAGGATGCGTAGACGTTGACCATCTGGGGCGCTACCAATAATCTTGGTGTTACTGACAATATCAGCTCGACAAATAGGGGTGTTATGTCTTTGTAGGGCATGATTCTTTATAGCCCCTTGCTGTACGTGGCAAGAAATTCTCTTGGAAAGACTCATAGTTGTCATGCCACTATAATTCCCGGGACAACCACGGATAGGGCATTGATATGCATAGACAACATTCGTCTTCTTTAAGAAATCCTGCTCTGGGGGCGCTGGGTTATTCCTCATAATAAGGCTTTTCGTCTTGGCCGTTTGGTAATATACAATGAAGTCCAATTTCTGGGTGTCTTCAGTAGGGGATACATTATTCCTGATGATTTCTTTCATTGCCTTCTCGTCTTGCAGGTAATTCGGATGCATATGTCCTTTGTACAATAGCTTGATGTTATTGCTACTGTCGATTCTGTCGGCGGGGTCGGGTTCGTACCACTTGTCTACTGCTTTCCTGACTTCCTTTTGGACGTGCTTATTGGAGAATCCATTGTTGACAAGTACTTGGGATATTCGGTCCAGTTCCTTGTGTGTGTCGCACCAGGTGGAACAGTGCGACAGGGCCCTCCTGACGTAAGCCTTGATGGTTGAACTCTTATATCGGGTGGGGCACTCACTGTCTCCATTCAAGCACATGCCTAGGTTTGTGGGTTTGGTATACACTGTGGTCCGAAATCCATTCTCCGTCGAGGTGACTAGGACATCCAGGAACGGGAGGCGATTATCTTGGATGTGTTCGAGGGTGAAACGGAGTACACTATGGTCCTCAAACATCCTCCTCAAAGTCTCGATTTCATCACTTGATCTTGCTTTCACGAAGGTATCGTCTATGTACCTAAAGTACAGAAAGGGGCATTCTACACGGGAGAACACTCTCTCTTCTACAATTCCCATGTAAAAATTCGCGAATAGGACTCCCAGGGGTGAGCCCATCGCTACATCATCCTTCTGTAAGTAGGTATGCCCTCGATGGGTGGTAATGGGGGCCCTCTTCGTACAGATGGCTAGGAGGGTCCGAAGGGCTGGTTCAGGGATGGTCAGAGATGGTGTAGAGTCGTCCCTATAAACCCACCCTTAATACGACCCAAGAGATGTTTTTGTTACCATCAAGCCGTCGTATTGATACATCAAGAAACCCCCATCAAGGAGGACCTAATGAAGCCACTACCAACCACGAAAATACCCCGAATTTTGAAGCCGAAGTAGGAAATGATCTCAGCCACGTGGGACACTTTTCTGAGCGGGAGAGCAGCCTGGCTGGCTCACAGCGCGCCTCAGCCAATCAAAATTCAGGTCCCCGATGACGTCACAGACTGGTATTCCCGGCCGAGATCGTCGTACACCAGACACCATACCATATCAGCTCCGATCAACCAATGAAAACCAATGAAAATTCCAACCCTTTCACTTATTATTATTATTATTATTATTGTTGTTTTTGTTGTTATAGTTATTATTACTGTTATTATTGTTATTGTTATTATTATTATTATTATTATTATTATTATTATTATTATTACTCAAATAATATACAAACATACATATATTGATAGAAGAAATCAAAACCCAATTCCTTTTACGTTCTATGAAAAAAAAATAAATAAAAACAGGCCATTATATGTTTATTTGCACCACATGTCTTTCCAGGAACCAATAAAGAAAGTAGAATGATATCTTTGAACGAGATATCCCACCACGATATCTATCATCAGGGAAAGGCCAAATGGGAAGGACATTTCCTTCAAAGGTCTCTTCTTTCATCTCGAATCCTTCATCTCTCTTCATGACTAAATGGAGGTTGCTTGAAAAATCCTTCCCTGAGGCGAGAATACCTTTGACTTCAAGG
>NC_090748.1:101831110-101835304 GCF_036898095.1 Palaemon carinicauda
ATCGATTCTCTTGGTGCCTAGGCTAATTGCTTATGGAGCCTTAGTATACTTTATCATACTCCCCGGTTGCTTTCTTTTCTCGGAGAAGGTATGCAATCCCTTTCCCTCTGTTTAAGCCTTGGGCTTATCCCTAAGTGGTTTTTTTCCGAATTTATTTTCGATAAAACTATACTAGGGTGTTACTGTACCTTCCTGTTCCTGTAGTTATGGTTCAAGAGGGACAGAACAACAGAGTTTTTAGTCTGAGTCTGTGTTGTCTGGCTTGGGGCAGAGTCCCCCTCGCTGACCTAACACATACAAAGGGAGCTTAGCTCCCTTAGGTCACTACCGAAGGTTTCTGTAGTTATGATTCCTTCTTTTGTGATCTACCAGACTAGTCCTGTTGCTGTTCTCGGGGGAGGATAAGTTCTTCCCTTGGGAGTAGCAACGCCTTCCTTGCTTTGGTGCTCTGGAAGCTGGCAAGTATTGCTGGCCTTTCCCCTTAGATCTCCCTTAGGTTAAGATAAGTTTCTTGGCTGCGGGTGATCTGTCACTAAAGCAAGGTTGGCAGGACCCTCTTGTCCCTTCCCCCTCTATCTCCGTAATGGCCTAGCCATTACTGTACTGTACCTTGCCGGCCGGCAGGGGTCTTACTGTACTGTACGTCGTTCTACTTCTGGACCTAGTATAGGTTGGGATGTGGAATTGACTCAGCCCATTGCAGGCCGGCAGAGCTGCTGGCCGGCAAGGGTCTTATGTTTTCGAGTGCTGCCCGGACCTCTCTTGGTCCCTCATCCATGCCTGCCGGCAGAGCCGGACGGCATTGGTCAAGGAAGCCTGAATTAGTTTCTCCCCTTCCTTATATGCACTCTTTCGGTTGCCAGGCTTGGAGGTTGTGTACACTCTTATCCCGGCATCCATCTATTTTTCTTCTAGTGCTGTACCTGTCCCGGCTGCCGGCCTATGAGGCCGGCAGCCGGGCAGGTGTAGTCCTCTGTTCTTTGCTGCCGGCTGGCATCGGTCTGTACCTTTGCCGGCCGGCTTATGTCAGTCCTTGTCTGCCGGTCACCAAGAGTGTGGCCGGCAGCTGGGTACTACCTTGTGTAGTTGCTGTCCGGCAGCCATTGCCGGCCAACACTGGCTGTTACCGGCCGGCAGTTGCTGCCGACCGGCACAGGCATTTGAACCAGAGTGCTGCCGCCCTATAGCTGTTAAGTAGTATACTTTAAAGCTAGTTGTGGTGTGTGCCGGCCGGCAAAGGCAGGCCGGCACACATCCCCCTATACTGTACTAGTATTCTTCTGTATAGCATATACAGTAAGAAGAAAACTAAAGTAAAGGTTTTGGTACAGCACTGTATCTTCTAACACTATTGTGTTTTCTTGCACATCCCTTTGCTGTTGCCCTCAGATAGGAAGCTGAGTTCTTCCCTGTCTATTATCCAGGATTTTAAAATCATTGCTTAGGTGTGAGCTCCACCTGTTTTCTCTGGAAACCTTGCATTGGTTACTCTAGAAGAGATAAACCATTTTTATTTATTATCTGGAAGGCTGCAACAATGGGTTGTGAGGGAAACACAAGTGTGTGTCTTTCCTTTCTGAATTGTTATGCTATACTATGCATATCCAGTGATACATAGTTCACTTGGTACTCATGGAAATTTCTTCTCTTTTCAGAAGGACACTCCGAAGTGGGGAAGTGCTTTCTGCAATGTCAGCAGCAAGAACCTCTGCGGACATGAGTTTTTGTAGGAGACACGCAGCATACGCTGTCTCCAAGGATGATCTCCGGTATTGGGACCCTCAGGTATGTACTGTGTGCACTAACCTGATTAATGAGACATTTAATTAGCTAGGAAGAAGCTTCGTACCTGGGTAAGGGGCTTCCAAAAGAACACTTCTGGCCCTTATCTTCCAAGTGAGAAGATGAGGGCGTATCCTTTCCCTAAGGCATCAGCTGATGCAGTGATTCCCCAGCCTCAAGAGGAGATCCCCTAAGTTCAGATCCAGGTGGATGCTGAGAGTCGCGGTCGCGATGCAAGACATCCAGCTAAATGACAGGATGTCTGATGTGGACGGGTGTCAGGAGGAAGACCTCCTGGCAGAAGCCCAGGATGAAGTTCAAGCCCCTCTACATCGGCCGGTCTCCCAGTAGAGCTGGGACAGGCCCTCTCTTCTATTGTTGGAATGATCCAACAAATGCAGAAGGAGAATCAGGAGAAGGCGGTTGTAATGGAACTGCGAATGCAGTGCCTTGCAGAATCACATGGGCCCCCAGAAAAAGCTCAATGTGAAAGACCTTCCCTTGTGCTCAGATGCTAACCCATGGAGGTATGCTGAGCACATGCCGATGATGACTGGAAAGATCGTCATCTCGGATAAGCTGGGCTCAGTTCCCCTGGAGGGTGGAATTCTGGCCCAGCAAGGCATCATATCCGGACTGTTATGTCCGGCTGAGGAAGGAACCAGCTTCAAAGGAGGAGACAGAGCCGAGGAGGTCATAGTGATGGACCATGCTAAGGCTCAAGCTCTACTTTCATCCTCGATGAAAGAGAGGGGCTTCTCTAACTCAAAGGTAGCTGCATTGAATAGGAAGCTCCCTTCCTTTGTGTCCTCGCCTACTAGAGCCTTCCCCCTTTTACAGAAAGGGTTTCTGGCTGTACTAAAAGCAATCGAGGCCGGCAAGTCTTGCCCCTCCCTAGAGGAGTGTAAACCCTTGTCGCTGGCCCTGCCTATGGACCACAAAGACTGGAAGGACGTCCATCTTACGTTCTCAGTGGGAAAGTTGGAGGCTGATATTGCCGGACGTCAGTTCGGCAAGGACCTCCCTAAGCGGTCTGACTTTCTTTTGCGAAGTGAGTTCGATACAAAAGAAAGACTGACTGCCTCAATGTCTCTTCAGACTACTCTCGAGACGATGGCAAGTGACCCCAAGGTCCATGAAATGTTAATGGTAGTGGCAAAGCCTCATCTGGCCACAGTGACGAAGGACCTTTATGGCTTCGTCAAGGCAAGGAGAGCTTGTAGGAAGTTCGTGTTTACCTCGGCTACGGTGAGGCACGAGCTAAAGAAACTAATCTCCTCCAACATTTGGGGAAAAGACATTTTTCCCTACCGACTTGGTCAAAGAAGTTGTTGATAAAGCCGCCTTGGAGAATAGAAACCTTCTCCAGAAGTGGGGCCTGGCTATCAAAAGAAAGTCTTCCCCGGATGAGGGTCCTCAACCAAAGAGGAAGACTATGAGGACTAGGCTACCGTCTCGGCCAGCCAAGCCTCTTAGACAGCAACAGCAACTGCAATTGCCATTGCCCCCAGTGCCCCAGATCGTGGCACAAACCCCGACCACCTTTCAGTGGGTACCCCAGGCCGTGTCGACACAGTCTACGGCATTCACCCCAGCGTTCGAAGGGCAGTCTACTCCTTTCGAGCAAAGCCTAGAGGAGCAGCCAGAGGCTCGTCTAGACGCCCCTCAAGGGGAAGGGGATTCAGGGGTGGTCGTGGTCAGGAAGGCAAGACCTCAGGACGGCAGTCCAAGTGAGGTGATACCGGTAGGAGGGAGACTTCTGAAATTTCGGGATCGGTGGACCTTCGATCCCAGGGCCCACAGCCTACTCAAGAATGGACTGGGCGGGAGCTGGTACAGCACTCCACCCCCGTACCTTCGGTTTTTCCAACACCCACCCCCGTTATGGAGGAGTACGTTCAAGAACTGTTGAGAAAAAGGGTGAAGCCCATCAATTTCTAAGGGAGGCTGTTTTGTGTTCCCAAGAAAGACTCGGAAAAGCTCAGAGTCATTCTGGACTTGTCGCCACTTAACAAGTTCATAGTGAATTGCAAATTCAAAATGCTAACACTGCAACACATAAGGACCTTACTGCCCAAGAGGGCCATATTCCGTCTCTATAGACTTGTCAGACGCCTACTGGCACATTCCAATTAGCCATCGACTCTCCCCCTACCTAGGGTTCAGGCTACAACGAAGACTATACGCTTCCGGAGCCATGCCATTCGGGCTAAACATAGCCCAAGGATTTTTACGAAGCTTGCGAGCGTAGCTCTCAAACAATTTCGCCTAAAGGGAATTCAGGTAGTAGCCTACCTGGACGACTGGTTGGTGTGGGCAGCATCCGAGACAGAATGCTTGCAAGCTTCCAGTCAAGTGATCCAGTTCCTAGAGTACCTAGGCTTCAAGATCAACAGAAAAAGTCTCGACTTT
>NC_090748.1:101835804-101843304 GCF_036898095.1 Palaemon carinicauda
AGAGAGAGAGAGAGAGAGAGAGAGAGAGAGAGAGAGAAGAGAGAGAGAGAGAGAGAGAGAGTATGAACGTGTATGAAATACACGTGCATTGCAATATATACTGGAATAAGATTTGCATAAGATATGCATGCAATATATAAGGTTGTTCATACACGATGCAATAAAGATATTGATAAGTGTTACCAGTTCTAGATTGGAGAGAGTGATGGTGAAAAAAGTAATTTTAATCATTACAATTTTTTTTTTTTTTTTTTTTTTTTTTTTTTTTTTTTTTTTTCTCTCCTCCAAAACTTCAGTCAGCGTTTTCTATATTCCAGCTATTTTTACATTTTCTGATTTTGTTTTTCAATTTAATATCATTGTAACGGCAGTCGATCGGTTTATGCTGGAAGATTTTTTGTGCAACTCTCTTTATATCATTAGTGTGAGTGTGTTTGTGTGTGTGTGTTTATGCACGCGCGTGCACGTTCTTGCGCCTTTATAGAAGGGCCTCTATTAAGTAGTATTTATTAATATTTTTAACCCTATTTCACATGTGCACAAGAAAATTATCGGATGGACTGTGATTACCAACTAGGGTTGTATCTTAGCTAGTAACAACAACAACAACAACAACAACAACAACAACATTATATATCGTTAGGAATTACAAAAATGTAATATACTTATTTGACATGCTCTCTCTCTCTCTCTCTCTCTCTCTCTCTCTCTCTCTCTCTCTCTCTCTCTCTCTCTCTCTCTCTCTCTCTCTCTTTTAGATAGCCTGTATAGTTCAGCCTTACTTTATCAGCTTTCATGTATTTCTTCCCCAGCATCTCTCTCTCTCTCTCTCTCTCTCTCTCTCTCTCTCTCTCTCTCTCTCTCTCTCTCTCTTAGTATTCAATTTCCAATGTTTTTTCTGTCATTTGCCAATCGAAAAATAATGGAGATAGAATGATATAGGATATATCTGAAATCCTAGTCTATTATGCTCCAAAAGTAATTTCCTTTTTTAAATGGAATTAAGTTAAAATTAAATTAAATGAAAAAAAAAACATAAAAAGACAATAAAATATTTTCGACCCAATGAACAAAATTTTCGTTTTTTTTTTTAACATATTAATACCCATTACCACTTTGATATCAGGATATAGTGATATAATAGAACGAAAATTTCGATATTGCATAGAAATTATACTTGATATTTTCTTCGTTTTATTAGAATTCAAAGTAACGTAATTTACGAAAACCTCTATCATTCCTTAAGGCACAAACTATATTTCTGTCGACAGCTATGTCTGTTACCTGAAGCATTTAAATGTATTTGTACGTTTTATCTATGTGAATATTTCATTTTTTTTTTAAGTATAAGCAGCGTACTAAGTGTATGTTTCTATTTTAGTATTTTGGTGAAATGTAACTTAAAAGATTACATAGTTTACACAGAGAACTTTCACGACTGTCAACTAGAAAACGTTTCAAGACGCTTAATAATTCTAATTATGATATATCAAGAACCTTGAACAACCTCAAATACATGGAAATAATATAGTTATGAATTTTAAACGGCGTAGTTTATACCTATAATAGCCCCTTCCATGCTAATTTAAGTATATGTCATCGAGTTTTGTTGGTAGTTTAGATAGTCATATCGTCTATACATGGGCGAGTGCATTATCGGTGTAGGGGAAAATAAAAGTCCATGTAAAAATACCTTCATGGTTTTCATTATATTCGGCAAATATTATTCATATATTGAAATTATAAAACAAAGAAAAGACCGTTTTAGGAATTATAATTTAGATAAATCAACAGTAACGTGATAAACACGAATATTGTTAATGTCTATCATCGGTCCTCCCCCACAACTATAATAATTTGAAAAGAAGCCAATAGATGGCGTTGGTACGTCCTTTATTTGTTGAAAATATCTGAGATTTTTCCCAAGTGACTTACCAAGAAATCACCATGTGGTTGCTATATTATATACTATACTTATGAAGAATACAGTATCTGTACTGAATTTTTATAAAAAAAACTTATGAAATTACGATTTTAATCCAAGTATATAATTTGGAAATATAGATTTAGAAGACAAATGAGTTATAATGGGTTTAGGTAGTCATATCGTCTATACATGGGCGAGCACATTATCGGTGTAGGGGAAAATAAAAGTCTACGTTACAAATAGATTAATGGTTTTCATTATATTCGGCAAATATTATTCATATATAGAAACTCTAAAACAAATAAAACATCGTTTTACGAATTATAATTTAGATAGAATAATGGTAGCGTGATAAACACTAATATTTCCAATGTCTACCATCGATCCTCCCCCACAACTATAATGATTTGAAAAGACGCCAATAGATGGCGTTGGTGCTTCGATTATAGTTGAAAATAACTGATGTTTTCCCCAACTGACTAACCAGGAAATCACCACTTGGTTGCTTTAATAAATACCATACCCACGAAGAATACGTTATCTGTAATGAATTTTTGTCAAAACATTTATCAAATTATAATTTTAATCCAACTATTTAATTGAAAATATAGATTTATGTGACAAAACTTATAATCGGATAATTATTTGTTTTACGTTAATGAAGAATGGTAATTATGATTATCAGGTAATTTAGTAATACTAATAGTAATATGATTTTGGTTCTTGCGATTTTAATTGTAACCAATTTCCAGGAAGGAATCTTCAATTAGAAGAAAATTTCGTTATAACTATCTATAATTTCATGAAAAATTGTCCGTATTTTTCAACTGAAATTATATATTCATATTAACATCACGAATCAAAACTCAGAGTAAATATAGTGCACTTTAGATTTATGTTGTTAATATTATTGTTCATACTGATATTAGTGTCTATTCACATATTGAAAAAAAAATCTATGGGGCAGAGGGTAAATATCAAATTATTGCATAATAAAAACCATTAAAAACAGAATTCCAATGAAATATAGAAAATTGTATATATATATATATATATATATATATATATATATATATATATATATATATATATATATATATGTATGTATGTATGTGTATATATGTGTATATATATATGTATATATATATATATATATATGTATGTGTATATATGTATACATACATATATATATATATATATATATATATATATATATATATATATATATATATATATATATATGTATGTATGTATGTATAAATATACATACATATTTACAATAAGTAGGCGTGCAGATACGTAATAACACAATGTAAATATTTAATTGACATGAATAAATAAATCAGATGATTATTCATGTTCAAATAAATGAATTCACTAAAGGTCAAAGTTATATTGAAAAATAATCTTTTGCATACATGAATGGCTGAATGCATTTAACATAAGGGAAATTGCATAGATAAAATATACATCTAAAACACTTTAGGTTTTCATATTTCTTCCTATATTCATTCAGAGTGAATGTATATTTGATACATTTTCATTTTTCATATCCCTTCCAATATTTATCCAGGATTTTAATGAAACAAATTTGACCTCTAGTTTGCCTGGATTTTAATGAAACCATAATTACGTTTAGTTTAACTAGATTTGAATGAAATCATTTTAGGTTTAGTTCACCTAGATTTGAATGAAACCATTATTAGGTTTACTTTAACAATATTTTAATTAAACCGTTATTAGGTTTATTTTAACTAGATTTGAATGGAACCACTTTTAGGTTTAGTTTACCTAGATTTGAATAAAACAACTTCTAGGTCAAGTTTAACTAGATGTGAATAAAACCCACTAGGTCTAGTTTCCCTAGTTTTGAATGAAACAACTTTTAGGTTTAATTTATCTGGTTTTGAATTAAACTACTTTTAGGTTTAATTTATCTAGATTTGAATGAAAGAACTTTCAGGTTTAGGTTACCTAGATTTGAATGAAAGAACTTTTAGGTTTAGTTTACCTAGATTTGAATGAAAGAACTTTCAGGTTTAGTTTACCTAGATTTGAATGAAAGAACTTTCAGGTTTAGTTTACCTAGATTTGAATGAAAGAACTTTTAGGTTTAGTTTACCTAGATTTGAATGAAAAAACTTTTAGGTTTAGTTTACCTAGATTTGAATGAAAGAACTTTTACGTTTAGGTTACCTAGATTTGAATGAAAGAACTTTTAGGTTTAGGTTACCTAGATTTGAATGAAAGAACTTTCAGGTTTAGTTTACCTAGATTTGAATGAAAGAACTTTCAGGTTTAGTTTACCTAGATTTGAATGAAAGAACTTTCAGGTTTAGTTTACCTAGATTTGAATGAGAGAACTTTCAGGTTTAGTTTACCTAGATTTGAATGAAAGAACTTTTAGGTTTAGTTTACCTAGATTTGAATGAGAGAACTTTCAGGTTTAGTTTACCTAGATTTGAATGAAAGAAATTTTAGGTTTAGTTTACCTAGATTTGAATGAGAGAACTTTCAGGTTTAGTTTACCTAGATTTGAATGAAAGAACTTTCAGGTTTAGTTTACCTAGATTTGAATGAAAGAACTTTCAGGTTTAGTTTACCTAGATTTGAATGAACTTTCAGGTTTAGTTTACCTAGATTTGAATGAAAGAACTTTTAGGTTTAGTTTACTTAGATTTGAATGAAAGAACTTTCAGGTTTAGTTTACCTAGATTTGAATGAAAGAACTTTCATGTTTAGTTTACCTAGATTTGAATGAGAGAACTTTCAGGTTTAGTGTACCTAGATTTGAATGAAAGAACTTTTAGGTTTAGTTTACCTAGATTTGAATGAGAGAACTTTCAGGTTTAGTTTACCTAGATTTGAATGAAAGAACTTTTAGGTTTAGTTTACCTAGATTTGAATGAAATTACTTTTAGATTTAGTTTACCTAGATTTGAATAAAATAACTTTTAGGTTTAGTTTATCTGGATTTGAATGAAATCACTTTTAGATTTAGTTTACCTAGATTTGAATGAAATCACTTATAGGTTTAGTTTACCTAGATTTGAATGAAATTACTTTTAGATTTAGTTTACCTATATTTGAATAAAATAACTTTTAGGTTTAGTTTATCTGGATTTGAATGAAATCACTTTTAGATTTAGTTTACCTAGATTTGAATGAAATCACTTTTAGGTTTAGTTTAACTAGATTTGAATGAAATCACTTTTAGGTTTAGTTTACCCTAATTCTAAGGAAACCATAATTAGGTTTAGTTTAACTAGATTTGAATGAAATAATTTTAGGTTTAGTTTACCCTAATTCTAAGGAAACCATAATTAGGTTTAGTTTAACTAGATTCGAATGAAACAAATTTTAGGACTAGTTTACCTGGATTTGAGTAAAACCATTTTTTTGTCTAGTTTACCTAGTTTTGAATGAAACCAAATTTAGCTTTAGTTTACCTAGTTTTGAATGAAACCACTTTTAGGTTTAGTTTACCTGGATTTGAATGAAACTAAATTTAGGTTTAGTTTACCTGGATTTGAATGAAACCAAATTTAGGTAAAATTTACCTAATGACTCACCAAATATCTTTCTATCTATCTGCACCACTAAAGAATGAGAGCAATAACGACAAACTACCAATTAAATACGAAAACCAGGTAACGAAAGACATGGAAGATGAAAGGAGAAAAGGCGTTGAACGAACTAGGAATACCTTTAAGCATATAGCTTTAAGACCTTTAAGCATCCTCCCTTGAGATTACTCCTTCAGGCAATCTTTGAGCCTTCAGGTTGGGGGAGGAACTTCAAGAGAAGTCTAAGACTTCTTTTAATGTTCATTTCCGAGGAAACTGTTCGCCATTTCTAACATATATCTCTTCGCATTTCGCTGGTTGTGGCTTTTCTAGAATGCGGGGTTTTAAGGCTGCGAAGTATGTGGATTGTGTTTTGTGATTAATTAAATGAGAGAATTTCAGAGATTATTGTATGATATACTATATATATATATATATATATATATATATATATATATATATATATATATATACATTGTGTGTATATATATGTATATATATGTGTATATATATACATATACATATATATATATCTATATATATATACATATATATATATCTATATATATATATATATATATATATAATATATATATATATATATATATATATATATATATATATATATATATATATATAATCTTCAGTAAGTTTCTTGAATGCTTAAGTATTCCATATAGATATTTATTATCCTAATGATTTAAACATTCCTCTGCTATCATTTTTGTGACACAAATACACAACATGTTTTGAAACGCGAGAAAACCAAATATTCTGATATAATCCATAAGTTATACTCAGAAAACCCTTTTCATCCCTATTCCCTTTGTATTTGATTGATGTTAAAGCATTTGACGATCAATTAATATTAATAAAAAGCTCACATCATAAAAAAACCGATACACTTTCATAGCCTTTGATTCTACAATCAAATTAAATATGCCACTGAAACTTTGATATAACTTTAATATAACTTTCAAAGGGGAGAGAGTCCCATATTTTCATCTCTGTGATGGAACGTCGAGGGACTTTTGAATTCTGTACAAGCAAATGGCGAGATTGAGGAAGCGAATTGTCATAAAATATCGTGTAATAACTCGTGTCAATTGTTTCCGTTTGATGTGTCAAAGGCAAACCGTGACTCAATACTGTTGCGATTTACTATCAAAATATATATATATATATATATATATATATATATATATATATATATATATATATATGTTTATATATATATACTGTGTATATATATATATATATATATATATATATATATATATATATATATATATATGTGTGTGTGTGTGTGTGTGTGTGTGTGTGTGTGTGAAAACACACATACATAAACACAAATATATATGGTCTAGTTATTTTTTTATATTTCTGTCAATCATATATATTTTTTTTTTCTTTGTGTAAAAATCATTATCTAATTTCCTGCATTTTTCCCTCAATTTTACAAAGTATTTCATTGAAGGCTATTGAATTTACCTCACATCTGACTATCAAAACAAAACATTGTCTGAAAAAGATAATTTTTTAATTGTATAAAACAAAATTAAACAACGTTTGCTAAATAAAATGACACCAAATTCTCATTGATTAATCACAATTTGATAAGAATTTGATAGTGAATTATATGACGTAATTGATATCACACGTAGCTATCAATCATTCTCTTAGAATGGGTATCGTTCATGTAATATGGAGAACATATCGCAGATGATAATATACCTCGCAGCGAGATATTCCAATCATGACTGAATATTCTTTGGAATATCTGGAATTGGAATCGTGGGGTATATTTCATCCAGAAAATAGTCACACTTGATAAGGAAGTAATTTAGAAAATGGAGAGAGAGAGAGAGAGAGAGAGAGAGAGAGAGAGAGAGAGAGAGAGAGAGAGAGAGAGAGAGAGAGAGAGAGAGAGAGAGAGAGAGAGAGTGTGTGTGTGTGTGTGTGTCACAAGGTTACTTATTCTTGAACTCGTATACTGTGATACTGTTT
>NC_090748.1:101848304-101855804 GCF_036898095.1 Palaemon carinicauda
GATCACAAAAACCACTGTCTATTTCAGTGTTATATATCACACTTATCACCATAGTGTCCAATACATACACACACACCGAACAACACAGAGAAGACCACCACAAGACTCCCCTGCGCAAACAAACAAACAAACTCGATGAAGCGTAATTATTAACCTGAAAATACAGAATACCAGATTAGTGCCTATCTCTTTTCTTAGCTTATTATAAACCTTATCGTACCTGACACCTCTAAACCTTAGTAGATTAACCTTAACTCAGTCTAGGGTACCACTCATACACCAGCCTGTAGCGCCTAAAAAACGGCTGTTGTGCTACAGACCCGTGAGCCCATGACTCATCTAATTAATCAATCATTGGAAAGTACCAGTGATCACCCTCACCTTTTAACCTTAAAGATCCTATATCATATACCCAGAACATTATAGTCTTCTGTAAACAAACCATGATTTATAAATCTTAAATATACATTTACTTCTACTCACTACGTGCCCACCTCAACAGCACACACACCATAATTAGAACGATACAGATACTACCTTTAATAACTGCATAGCCCTCTGTCAATCAACTAATATTCAACGCTGCGAGAGAGAAAATCGGCAACAATATTATCTTTTCCTGGGATGTGGGAAAATTCTAAATTCCACTCTTGCAGCATGAGACTCCACCTCATCAATCGTTGATTTTTATTTTTGTATCTGCTGATGAAGGTCAGGGGATTATGGTCTGTCAAGACCTTAATAGGTGTATCTGAGGAGGAGAGATAAACCTGAAAATGATTAATAGCGAATATTAACGCAAGTGTCTCTTTCTCCACAGTTGAATACCTACGTTGGGCGGAGGACAATTTTTTTGAAAAGAATGCGACAGGATGAGAAACTCCCTGCTCGTCATTCTGCAACAACACCGCTCCTACACCAACGTCACTTGCATCCGTGGCAAGAGAAAAAGGAAGGTCAAAATCAGGAGCTCTCAAGACAGGGAAATTAATTAAAACTCTTTTTAAATTATCAAAAGCCCTTTGCGTTTCATTCGTCCAGACAAATGCTACATTCTTTCTCAAGAGATTTGTTAACGGATCGGCTATATCCGAAAAATTCCTAACAAACCTTCGGTAGTACCCACTCAAACCAAGGAATCTTCGGACATCCCTCCTACATTTAGGGACTACCATATTTTCAATACTTTCGATATTGGCCTGCTTAGGAGCAACTTTACCATTACCAACCTCATGACCCAAATATACCACCTTCGCCTTTGCGAAATCGCTTTTCTTTAAATTAATTACCAAATTTGCCTTTTTCAACACCTCAAATAGTGCCCTAATACGTTTTAAATGGGTTTCCCAATCATCGCTATAAATAACAATATCATCAATATACACAACACATCCTTCTAAACCATGGACTAAAGTATTCATTAACCTCTGAAAGGTAGCAGCCGCGTTCTTCATACCAAACGGCATAACTTTACATTGAAACAATCCCTGTGGTGTTACAAAAGCAGACAGGGCCCTTGCCCGCTTTGAAAGAGGAACTTGCCAATAACCTTTCAACAAATCGAATTTGCTAATGTATTTGGCCTTCCCCATTCGATCAATACAATCCTCAATTCGAGGTAATGGATAACAATCAGATTTAGATAACTCATTCAACTTACGGTAATCAAAACATAACCTGAAATCACCGTCGGATTTCTTGACCAATACAACAGGTGATGACCAAGGACTTTGACTAGGTTCAATTAGGTCATGTTTTAGCATATAATCCACTTCCTTTGCTACAACCTCATTTTTGAAGGGATTCAACCTGTAAGGAGATTGTTTCACAGGAGTGGCGCTACCTACCTCTACATCATGTTCAAGGACCGAAGTCCTACCCGGTACATCCGAAAATAATTCTTTGTAATTAGATACTAAATTTTTCAAAGACCTTTGTTCTTCCTTACCTAAATGTGAAATTACTCCCGAAAATTTTTCCAAAGACTTTCTATTATCCGACCGCCATTCACATCCATTAAAACAATTATCATCAATACCCTCCCCCTCTGAAAAAGAAAAATGGTTATTGTTCTCAGAATCTACCGTGTTCCCAATAGGTGCCACAGGAATGACTTTTTCCCGTTCCATATAAGCTTTCAACATATTTACATGACACAGTTGAAAAGGTTTCCTTCTTTGAGGTGTCTCCACTAAATAGTTAACTTCACTTACTTTTTTCAAAATTTTCCAAGGACCTGAAAAAGAAGCTTTCAATGGATTCCCTGGGAAGGGTAACAAAACCAATACTTTATCGCCTACCGCAAAGTCGCGTGCCTTGGACCTCCTATCAAAGAAAAACTTCATTCTTTTTTGGCTACATAATAAGTTTTCACCCGCAAATTTCCAAGCCTTGGTTAATTTATCGCCTAGATTAGACACATAATCCAATAAATTAACCTCAGGGACGTCTCCCTCCCAAGACTCACGAACCACATCAAGAGGACCTCGAACACAATGGCCAAACACAAGGCTGAAAGGCGAAAAACCTAAAGACTGACTTGGGACAGAACGAAAAGCGAACAACAAATAAGGTAATTCCTTATCCCATTCATTACCATTAATCAAACAATATTTCTTTACCATCGATTTCAGGGTTTGATGAAATCTCTCCAGAGCTCCCTGGCTTTCCGGATGATATGGAGAAGAGGTCACATGTTTTATATTTAACTCTGCCATTTTATCTCTGAAATACCTGCTAACAAAATTAGAACCACAATCCAATTGAATAATCTTAGGCATCCCAAACCTGGTAAAAAAGTCAATTAGTACATCTACAATTTTAACACTTTTTATTGTACGTAGTGGTATTGCCTCGGGATATCGAGACATCCTATCCATGATTGTCAAAATATACTCATTACCACTACGCGTCTTCGGTAATGGTCCAACCACATCAATAATGACTTCCTTAAAAGGTTCGGAAACTACGGGAATAGGACAGGCGCGATTTTGGAATCCGCTGATTGGGTTTACCGACCCTCTGGCACACATCACAACTATTGACAAACTTCTTTACATCTGCCTTCAACTTCGGCCAATAATAATTCCCTAACAATTTGCAAGAAGTTTTATGAATTCCAAAATGGCCGGCCAGACCACTTTCGTGCGCCAATGACATTAACTCCTTCCTGTAACCAAAAGGAACCATTATCTGTTTCACAATTTCATAATCAACATTATCCACCCCAATAGGCCTACTCAACCTATATAAAATAATATTAAATATCTTAAATTTGGGACCAGTCATATCAGACACCTCCCCTGACTCGATAGGGAGTTCCCGAAACTCCTTTTTCTGGGCTTTGATTAGCTCTTCAGTGGTCCAATTTAACTTGTCCGTTAACATTCCAAGATCTACAGCTAGGCTATCACTACGATCTAAACTACTTAAATCTACATCAATTTCATAATCAACATTATCCACCCCAATAGGCCTACTCAACCTATATAAAATAATATTAAATATCTTAAATTTGGGACCAGTCATATCAGACACCTCCCCTGACTCGATAGGGAGTTCCCGAAACTCCTTTTTCTGGGCTTTGATTAGCTCTTCAGTGGTCCAATTTAACTTGTCCGTTAACATTCCAAGATCTACAGCTAGGCTATCACTACGATCTAAACTACTTAAATCTACATCAATTGTTGACTCTGCAGCGTCAACAATTCTAGCACTAGAACGAGTAACTGCTGCTACTTCACTATCAGGGTTTATCAATATCGGACAATTATTATTCTTCATAGCCACATCATTCCCTAACACAACATCAACCTCCTTAACCGGGAATTTATCAACTATGGCCAATTTCAAATCTCCTGCAAAGGAAGGGCAGATTAAATTAAAATTTTCAATAGCATATGACTTTACGGAATCAGGAAAACCAGCCAATAACACAAATTCCCCACTTTTGGGTACAAAATTACAAGGTAATGCCTCCCTTAGTATCAAAGACTGAGCTGCACCGGTATCACGCAAAATACGCACTCGTCTTTTCTCGGACGAATTGGCGAAGGAGACACTACCGAAGGACAAATATCTGTCAAAACAACCAGGTAGTCATTGATCAGCGGATGTTGTTGGGGTAGGTTCTCTCTCTCTCTCTTCCACGCCCATCACTGGCCTAACATTAGCATTTTGAGATTTTCTAAACGCATAACACATACTCTTTACGTGCCCCGTCTTATTGCAAAAGAAGCAAGTCAATGTTTTCAATTTCTCTGGATTGTATATATTTGGCCTATTGCCTCTGTTAGGAGAAAAATTATTATTAGCATTACCCTGATTATTATTACTTCCCTGATTATTTCTACTGAACACCTTAGCATTATTATTAGGATTAGCATTATTATTCCTACCCATCTTAACCCAACCAGAATTCACCTTTGTCGTTACTCCCCCTAACTCACTCTTATGAGACAAGCAATATTCGTCACTAGCGATGGCTACCTCCTGAACAGTCTCGAGTTTTAACTCTTCGAGGTGGACCTTCAGCTTATCCGGGACACACCTCTTAAACTCCTCCACCAACATTAACTCCTTCAATTTCTCAAAATCTCCCACCTCCTTGGACTTAAACCAATCGCTAGCATACTGTTCCTTCGCCCTGGCAAATTCAACAAAAGTTTGTTCCCTACATTTTTCTAAGTCTCGGAAGCGTTGCCTATAAGCTTCAGGGACTAACTCATAGGCCTTCAAGACAATAGCCTTCACACTCTCATAATCTGCTGATAGATCCTCCTCCAGCGTTACATATACCCTCTGAGCTCTTCCAACCAATTTACTTTGTATAAGAGTGGTCCAATACTCTTGGGGCCACTCCAACCTTGCAGCAATCCTCTCAAACGATACAAAAAATTCTGCTACATTATTTTCTTCAAATTTAGGTACAAATTTGAGAGCCTGCGATAAATTGATAGCAGGAGTTACTAACCTATTTGGGGAATGGGCGGGGGAAAAAGAACCTGGGTTTCTCATGGCAATCTCATGCTGCCTCTCTTTTTCTCTTTCCCCTGCCTTAAACTTTTCCATTTCAAATTCCATTTGTCTCAGGACAATCTGCTTATCCAAAATTTCTATAGACACTACTTCATCCGGTTTCACCTCTTGTTCCCCACCTGTCTTTACAGTTTTAACATAATCATAAATGAGCAATAGCAATACACCCTTTCTTATGGACACATCATATTCCAATTCAAAATGTTCTGCTACAATTTCCAAGTCTTCCCTATTTAACTCTGCCAACCTCTCTTGCCATCCCTCTCCTCCAAGGAGTTCTAGTACGTTAACAACCATGATTACTTATTCAAACAAAATACTAAATTTGCACAAAACAACACCGAGGAGGTGAAAATACACTGCCTGAAAAATTACCCCAAGAATTAACTTTGCACAAACACTGGTGAATACTCAGGAACGAAATATCCTGTCACGGTCGCCACTTGTGATGGCTGGCTTTGACCACCACACAAAACACTACACTTATCAAATAGTATTCACCACCATAACGTACTAAGTCCACTAAAGGTGGAATAGTATCCAAACATTAATACGAGTGCAAAGTCAACTCAAGGGGACAAAGAAAATACCACAAAAATTTCCTTAATTTTAATACATAATAACAAGACAGAAATAACACCTGAACCACAATAATACATTAATAAATGATACACACTCAATCTTAACTCCCTGTAAAAGAAAACAATTATACAATTACGGAAAGGTCAGCAACACATGCATACTAAATGGAGAGAGGGTCCAGAAAGGAGAAGGCCAACGAAAAGTGAGAACAACCTAACAAATACAAACTAATTATCCCTATCTAGTGGACGATGGCTGGTTTGATTGAAAGGCTTTCACAAGCTCCAGTAATGACGTCAGCTGACAAGTCGTGATCGCGATACTTAAATAGGCATAAATATTATTACCTTGGGACAGAGAGGTCCCCTTGGCTTTTACTGAACCAAGGGCAGTAACAAAATGTTAAGATGAACTGGATCCTTGCTGCAGAGAATGGATATCCAAAAAGCTAAATAGCTTCACACTGTAGCTCTGCAATGGCGAGGAGTAAATATAATCCAGTAGCAAAAGTCGTGCCCTTCAATGTTGGAGGCTCAGAAACACACTCAGGAACCATCCTCAAAAAAAGCCCCTCCAAAACTCCGTTCACGCAGGAGCGCAGCCACGTAACCAACACCACTTGAAAATATAAAACAGCCGTTAGTCCATTATAACCACTAACATAACCACCAGTGCAAAGACAAACAATAATTCTACAGTATATTCAACCTTATACATCTATAAAAACTTAAATAATTTAGAAATATTAAAGCAATAATGTTACAATATATATATATATATAGTAAGTTTAGACATATATACACATACTGTATACAGTATATATATAATGTATATATATATATGTATATATGTGTGTATATGTATATATATATTTGTACATAAATATATGTATATATATATATATATTTATATACATACATATATATATATATATATATATATATATATATATATATATATATATATATATATATATATATATATATATATATATATATAGAAGGTGTACATAGAAATCACTTGCTTTTTGTAGTTGGAACTTGATAATTATTTTATGTGTTTTACATAACTCAGTTATATACCATCAAATTATGCTTACTCTTCAACGACACGAAATCATCGTTAACAATTGTCCATAAAATTCTGATGAGTTTGGCTATAACTTCAGTGGTCTGAGAATCATAAAGTATCCTCAGTAGCCTCTTTCCTCTTGGTAAGGGTAGAAGGAACTCTTTAGCTGTGGTAAGCAGCTCTTTTAGGAGAAAGACACTCCAAAATCAAATCATTGTTCTCTAGTCTTGGGTAATGCCATAGCCTCTGTACCATGGTCTTCCACTGTCTTGGGGTAGAGTTCTCTTGCTTGAGGGTACACTCGGGCACACTATTCTAACTTATTTCTCTTCCTCTTGTTTTGTTAAAGTTTTTAAAAGTTTATATAGAATAATTTATTTTAATGTTACTGTTCTTAAATTATTTTATTTATCCTTGTTTCCTTTCCTCACTGGGCTATTTTCCTTGTTGGAGCCCTTGAGCTTATAGCTTTCCGCTTTTCCAACTAGGGTTGTAGCTTAGCAATTATTAATAATAATAATAATAATAATAATAATGATAGGCATCATCATTATCATCATCATCATCATCATCATCTCCTCCTACGCCTAGTGACGCAAAGGGCCTCGGTTAGATTTCGCCAGTCGTCTCTATTTTGAGCTTTTAATTCAATGCTTCTCCATTCCTCATCTCCTATTTCACGCTTCAAAGTCCTCATGATTTAGTCAGGCCTAGAGGAATGTTAAATGACACATCATGTTGGCAAAAAGAATTTTATCTTTTTATTTCTTTTAAATTGAAGGTTATTTTATTATTCAATACTGCATTTAT
>NC_090748.1:101860804-101867804 GCF_036898095.1 Palaemon carinicauda
TATATATATATATATATATATATATATATATATATATATATAGATATAGACATATCTATCTATCTATGTATATATATATAGATAGATATATATAGATAAAAATATCCATGCACACACACACACACACATATATATATATATATATATATATATATATATATATATATATATATATCTATATATATATATATATATATATATATATATATATATATATATATATATATATATATATATTTTTAAGTGTGTGTGCACGTATATTGTTGTGAGAGTACTAGTCTTTTTCAAGTGAAGAATTATTTTCCTTCCATCCATGATACTTATCACCTTAATGACATCAATAAAGGTCATTAACACTAAGTGCCATTGATGCCACTGAAACCTCATTGCTTCAACAGATGAAAAGGAATCTATAATCTTTGTTTATAGTTGAAAATAAAAAAAAACTGCTGGTGTGAAAAATAATCTTCATAAAATAACAAATTTAATATCTTCATGAAATAACTAATTTAATATCTTCATAAAATAACTAATTCAACGTCTTCATAAGATAACTAATTTAATATCTTCATAAAATAAGGAATTTAATATCGTCATAAGATAACTAATTTAACATCATAAAATGAGAAATTCAATATCTTCATAAGATAACTAATTTAATATCTTCATAAAATAACGAATTTAATATCGTCACAAGATAACTAATTTAACATCATAAAATGAGAAATTCAATATCTTCATAGAATAACTAATTCAATATCTCCTTAAAATAACTAATTTAATATCGTCACAAAATAACTAATTTACTTTCAGGCATCAAGGCTTATCCTCCACGCAATAGTGGACTCCTTGGCCAATCAAGGGATTTCCTTCATTTTAATTTTAAACAATTGTATTTCGTATTCATATATACAAATGTGTAATGTTTTCTTGCCTCTTTTATTTTTAATTTTAAACAATATTAAATATTTCGTGTTCATACATGCAAATCTTTAATGTCTTATTGCTTTTATACTTTTAATTTTAAATAGTTATAAGTATTTAGCGTTCATACATAGAATGTATAATATTTTATTGCCTTTTACATTTTAATTTTAAATAATGTTAAGTATTTTGTGTTCATACATGTAAATCTATCATCCTTTTCTTGCCTCTTACTTTTTTATTTTAAATAGTTATAGGTATTTCCAGTTCATAAATGCAAATCTGTTTTCTTGCCTCTTTCATTTTTATTACCTTTTGAGTTTAAATAATTCTACGTATCTCGTATGCATAAATGTAAATCTATAATGTTTTCTTGCATATTACATTTAAAATTTGAATAATTCTAAGTATTCCGTGTTCATACATGCAAATCTATAAGGATTTCTTGCCTATTACCTTTTAATTTTCAATAATTCTAAGTATTTCGTGTCCATACATGCGTATCTATCATTTTTCTCTTATTTCCTTTTAATTTTAAATACTTATCATTATTTCTTTTGTATTTACTAAGATAGGATATTCTCGTACCTTTTCATTTCTTATGATTTTGCTTTACTTTATAGAATTAAAATATTCATGAAAGTGTTAGTAGGATTAAAAACATAATTTCTCCCCTTATAATAGATCTATCATAATGATTTTAATTAGGTAGTAAAAATATTTATCATATAAATGTGTTTTTAGGTTTGTCAAAATAAAAGGGAATTATTCGTAAATTCAAATCTCTATTAGTTTTGTCTCAATATATATAATATTCGTAGGTTAATCACTTTAAATATCTATAATCCTTTTCATAATATATATATATATATATATATATATATATATATATATATATATATATATATATATATATATACATTTACCAAAACCGAATTACTTAATAAAAAATATCTATCATATGAATGGATTTTTAGGTTTGTCAAAATAAAAATTTAGAATATCTATTAATTATGTCTCAATATATGTAATATTCGTGAGTTTATCTCTTTAGATATCGATAATTTTTATCATATATATTTTTTTTTTACCAAAGCCGACGTGCATAATGGAGTAAAAGCTTCTCTCTAAAATCTATTCTGATATTTAGAATTCCAAATTATTTTCGGTGATATTATTGAACCCAAATAAGTTCGTTTATTTACTAATAATGTGTGGAAAATGTGGATATATAATGAGATCGTAACCTCATTTTCATAATTCAAAATTACGTCACATTTGTCATTAGAAAAAAAAAACATCATTGATACATGATTAATCAGATTATATCGAAGAGTTTATACAGCTGCTGCTTTTTTTTTTTTTTTTTTTTTTTTTTAAGGCCTATTGGAAACGTCCTTGCCTGATGTCCAACTGGGCTTGGGTTCGGGACCAGCTTAAGCTCGATAGTTTTTCTGTAATCTGTAACCTCACCATCCTTGTCAGCAAAGGAAAGGGGTTTGGAGGAGCCTATAGGTCCGCCTGCTGAGTCATCAGTAGCCATTGCCTGGCCCTCCCTGGTCCTACATTGGGTGGAGAGGGGACTTGGGCGCTGATCATACGTATATATGGTCAATCTCTAAGCCAACGCCAAGCTACGGCATCCGAGAGCTCTCAAGCTCGAAAGTTTTTTGTAGTGTCTGTAACCTCACCGTCCTTGTCAGCAAATGAGGGAGGGGGGTGTCGTTTAGGGGGAGCCTATGATTCTGACGGCTGTGTCATCAGCAGCCATTGCCTGGCCCTCCCTGGTCCTACCTTGGGTGGAGAGATGGCTTGGACGCTGATCATATGTATATGTGGTCAGTCTCAGGGCATTTTTACCGTCCCTAGCCTCTGCCATTCATGAGTAGCATTTAAACCGTTAACCAGTTGGACACCATAAATCAAATAATTTATTCAAATGAATTCAGACTCACTGTTTATAAGGTTACTTCTATTTCTTTCTTATAAGCTATATAGCACTGTCCTGCTTAGGGTTGCCAGATATTTTAAATGAGAAAAGGCCAACTTCTAGTCAACCGCAGCTCTTGAAAAGGCCAACCTATTAGTAGAAAAAGGCCTAAAATATAGTATTTAAGGCCCACCTTTTTTCCATGATAATACTAAAGGCCAAATATTAGGGGTTTTTGGCCTGAAAAAAGGCCAACCTGGCAACCCTGGGACCCCTGCTATAGGCATTGCCACCGTCCCTACCCTCTGCCATTCATGAGCGACCCTTAAAGCTTAAACCCCTTAAATCCAGGCTTTGCATTGTTCCTAAATCAATATCTTAAGCCCAACCAACTCTATATTTCCAAATTCTTAAACATTCATTTAGGATCTCTTATGTCATCCTGATAGACTTTCATGGTCGAACTAATAGACATTCATGACGTCAGAATAAGGGTAGCTGGTCTCAAATGGGTAATATACAAACTAATTAGGCAAAACGCGCTCTCTCTCTCTCTCTCTCTCTCTCTCTCTCTCTCTCTCTCTCTCTCTCTCTCTCTCTCTCTCTCTCTCTCTCTCTCTCTTTTTTATTTTTTTATTTATTTATTTATTTATTTTTTTTTTTTGGTGAAGTCAAACAAAGAAGGTAAGAGACCTAATTAGCGAACTCGGTTAATGAGGGGTATATATTTTTTTTTACAACGGAAATATTTCATAATGGAAGGAACTATTATTAGATGTAGTTTCGTTGAATTATGAGTTAATGAATTTCTAGAGCTATGGTTGACTCGTGCAAGGTATCTTTGTTTGGTAAAAGATTGAGTTTGTGAGTTTGAATATTAATTATGATTTAAAATTATATAATTTTTAAGTTAACACAGATACCTCATTTTGAAAGCAAACTGCTTTTATTATAAACATAATAATTTACTAATATTATAATACTATCTTTTTTAAAAAGTTTATAGCGTGCTTTGCTCCTCATCGGGGATAGAGAGAGAGAGAGAGAGAGAGAGAGAGAGAGAGAGAGAGAGAGAGAGAGAGAGAGAGAGAGAGAGAGAGTAGTAAAGGGTATAATATTCATAATCACTTTAGAAAATTGTGAAAGAAAAATATAAAATCTTCTAAGAAAACTACAAATTAATGTTGATTTTAAAACAGCTTTAACTTTACATTATCATAAAGGAAAAATAAAATCTAAGATATTTTTTAGAAAAGCTGCTAGATGTTTTAGTTAATGTTATTGAAGCGATTTTTTTTCTCAAAAAAAGATAGAATATGTTAAAGTTATATATTACAAAAAATAAAATAAAAATAATACCTGAACTTTTAATCTTTAGCATTGGAACTAATGGCATAGTTAAATACAACAACAACAACAACAACAACAAATTGAGCCGTTTTTAGTCTACTGCTGAACAAAGGCCTCAGACATGTCCTTTATTCTTGTCTGGGGTATGGCCAGTTTTCATAACCACGCTGGCCACTGCGGATTGGTGATGGTGGGAGATTTTCGTATGGTCATTCACATCAACCAACCTGGTGTGGGTGGCCCTGACTAGTACAGCTTTGCTGAGCATGTCGATACACAAACTCTTTCACCACGTCAAGGTATCCATACTCAGAAAGGTATATATATATATATATATATATATATATATATATATATATATATATATATATATATATATATATATATTTATTTATACGCAGTGTATATATATATACATATATATATATATATATACACATACATATATGCACAGTGTATATATATATATGTTTATATACATACGTATATGAATGTATATATATATATATATATATATATATATATACTGCGTACATATATATATATATATATATATATATATATATGTATATATAAATTATATATTTATACGCAGTATATATATATATATATATATATATATATATATATATATATATATATATATATATATATACTGCGTATAAATACACACACACACACACATATATATATATATATATATATATATATATATATATATATATATATATATATATATATATGCACAGTATATATATATGTTTATATACATACGTATATATATATATATATATATATATATATATATATACTGCGTACATATATGTATATATATATATATATGTATATATATATGTATATATATATATATATATATATATATATATATATGTATGTATGTATATACTGCGTACATATATGTGTATATATATATATATATATATATGTGTGTTTATATATATGTATATATATGTATATATACAGTATATAATATATATATATAATATATATATATATATATATATATTATATATATATATAAAAGTAAGGGTCATGATATGAGGATAGTAGGTTTCATCACAAATTAGTCCTAGAAAGACTAATTAATCAAGGTAAACAAACCAATATCCTTTTTTTTCCTTTCGATAAAACCAAACAAAGAAGGTAAGAGACCTAATTAGGGAACTCGGTTAATGAGGCTTATTTCTTTTGAGCGAGAATATATTATAATTGGAGTAATTTATATCAAATATAGTTAATGAAGCTCTAGATCTATAATAGTCTCAATTGAAAAATTAAGTCTTTCTTAAAAAAGATTGAATTTTGAGACTTAAAATCTATTTAGTTTACTTTAATATTAGTATTTTTTAATGTAACATTAAATAACAGGTATTTATGTTACATAAACAAATACATTATTTGTGTACAAGTGATAACAAAAGTGATAGTCACTGGTATTAACTTCACTGAATGGTGAACGCCAGACTGGGGTTAGAGTCCCGCTCAAACTCGTTCGTTCCTTTGGTTGCTGGATCTTCACCATCCTTCTGAGCTAGGGATATGGGGTTTGGGGGAGCCTATATGTCTACCTGCTGAGTCATCGCCAGCCATTACCTGGCCCTCCTTGGTCCTACCTTAAGTGGAGAGGGGGCTTGTGCGCTGATCATATATATGGTTAGCCTCTAGGACAATGTTACTCTCCCTCGTCTCTGCCATTCATGAGCGACCTTTAAGCATTTAAGTCTTTTTAGTAAGGATATAGGGGGGGGGGTGTGTTTTTGGGAGCCTATAGGTCTATCTGCTGAGTCATCAGCAGCCATTGCCTGGCCCTCCTTGGTCCTACCTTAAGTGGAGAGCGGCCTTGGGCGCTGATCGTATATATGGTCAGCCTCTAGGGCAATATCATTATGGGTTGCTGTGGCCTGATTGGTAACGTCTCTGCCTGGTGTTTGCCAGTCGGGGGTTCGAGTCCCGCTCAGACTCGTTAGTGCCATTTGTGTCTGCAACTTTGCCATCCTTATGAGCTAAGGTTGGGGGGTTTGGGGGAGCCTAGAGGTCTATCTGCTGAGTTCATCAGCAGCTACTCTGCCTGGCCTTCCTTGGTCCTAGCTTGGGTGGAGAGGAGGCTTGGGCGCTGACCATATAATATATGGTGAGTCTCTAGGGCATTGTCCTGATTGCTAGGGCAATGTCACTGTCCTTTGCCTCTGCCATTCATGATCGACCTTTGACACCTTCAAATCTTTTATAAAAATGAAATTGCCCCCATGACTATTAATAAGGTTTTGACTAAATGATGACATCCTTGATGCATTAGTCACCTGCCAAATCAGTCAATTTGGTTCCCACTTATAATTGAAAACGCTAAAAGCATCAAAGTGAATATGTGAATTGTCATTTAAAATTGCTGTGTCTCCGGAATGCATTACTATTACAAAACATAATTATGACCTAAATGGAAATACTAAATTATTTTAATGATTTTTATTATTATTTCTAGGAAACGTTTTGTCATGTTATTATCAATAACTGATATGTATAGGCTTTAAAACATATTGTTCTTATTTTTTCTGAAACTGTCTATAATTAGCTCCCATTTATAATAAAAAGTGTTTATTTTGCTAGATCTCTCTCTCTCTCTCTCCTCTCTCTCTCTCTCTCTCTCTCTCTCTCTCTCTCTCTCTCTCTGAGTGTATAATATTATATATATATATATATATATATATATATATATGTATATGTATATTTATATATATATGTATATATATAAAACTATATAAATGTATATATATATAT
>NC_090748.1:101868304-101870804 GCF_036898095.1 Palaemon carinicauda
CTCGAACTGTCACAAATACGTGAAGGTATGTGAAATATAAACACATTTTACTTCATGTATTTATATTGACTCTCGACCTATCACAAATACGTGAAGGTAAGTGAAATATAAACATATTTTACTTCATGTATTTATATTGACTCTTGCTCTGTCCCAAATTCGTAGAGATATGGGAAATATAAACACACTTTACTTAACGTATTTATATCAACTCTCACCCTGTCACAAATACGTGGAGGTAAGTGAAATATAAACATACTTTAATTCATGTATTTATACTGACTCTCGACCTATAACAAAAACGTGTAATGTGAAATATGAACATAATTTACTGGGTGTTTTATGTTGACTCTCAACCACGTATGTGGAGCTATGTGAAATTTAAACCTACTTTGCTTGAGGTTCTCATGTTGACTCCCGGCTGACACAGAAAGGCATGCGAGTATAGCAATTGTCACAGACTTTCAACTCTTATTAGATCTCATTATTCTTTTAGAAAATATCAAAAGGGAAAATCACAGACTTTCAACTGTGTACCTGCATTCTAGCATAAGTCATTACTGTTATTATTCTGAGAATACGGTCTTGGGGTAGAGTTCTCTTGCTTGAGGGTACACTCGGGCATACTGTTATATCTTATTTCTCTTCCCCTTGTTTTGATAAAGTTTTTATGGTTTATATAAGAAATATTTATTTCAATGTTGGTACTATTTGATTTTTCCCCGTTTCCTTTCCTCACTGGGCTATTTTCCCTGTTGCAGGTCCTGGGCTTATAGCATCCTACTTTTCTAACTAGGTTTATAGCTTAGCAAGTAATAATAATAATAATAATAATAAAAATAAAACCAATAATAATAATAATAATAATAATAATAATAATAATAATAATAATAATAATAATAATAATAATAATAATACACAAGATTCACTGCGAGTCGTCCTTTACAATCTTCAATGTATTTTTCTCTCTGGTAACCTTCAGTTAAAATACATTTAATACCCAGAAGAAAACTTCTATCCTCCCAAAAGCGTATTATAATTAGAATCTCTCCACTGCAAGACCTCATCAGCATAATGATTAATTAAGGTTTTGCTGTGAGTTAAGTAGTTAGAAGCCTCCGGATGTGCTCCAGGATATAAGTTAATGATTGAATTGGAAACAAAACCGTAAGATCTATATCTATATTTAACTACGTATGATATTATCCAAAGTTAATCTAGCTATAAGCTTGAACTACCGTCCAGCAGATAATTCATTATAAATATTTTACTTATAATATTTTATAAATGTCTGAAATTTGATTGACAGTTGTACTGAATTATCAGGATTTAACTTTTTCCTAAAGTCTAAAAATTGATTGGTAGTTAAATTAAATCATCATGATTTAAAATTTTATCAATGTCTAAAACTTGATTGAGAAATTATATTAAATTATCATGATTTAACATTTTCTTAATGTCTCAAACTTGATTGATAGTTATATTAAATTATCATTATTATACATCACTCACAGCTCCAATAAAAAAAAAAAATTACCTATTACCCATAACCGACAAAATAATATTTCCCTTATAATAATTTCCCTAAATGTCTAAAACTGATTGATAGTTGTATTAAAAGATTATGATTTCACATCACCTAGAGCTCAAATAGAATAAAATGAAAGACACAAGCTTACATATCACTCAAAAAAAAAAAAAATTAATTGTAGATGTCGTTCCCTGTAGGGCCAAAATATATTATATCCTTTTTCTCGGGACCATTTGAATATTCATGAGTTCGAAAATCTCCATGCCTTTGTAAGATTAAAGAGATACAAAGGACAAAAGAAAAAAATTATGTGATACTGTTTTTTCTCCTTGGCTGTGGTAAAGATATTTCCATATATAAAAATCTGAGTTAATGGTGGGTCTATCATATGTGAAAAAATATAATATAGTAAATTACATTAATCATATATATATATATATATATATATATATATATATATATATATATATATATATATTTATATATATTTATACATATATACAAATATATATATACACACACACACACATATATATATATATATATATATATATATATACATATATAAATATATATATAAATACACACAAACACACACACACACACACACACACACACACATATATATATATATATATATATATATATATATATATATATATATACATAAAGTATATACGTCTATATATATAAATATATATATACATCTATATATACGTCTATATATATACATCTATATATACGTCTATATATATTTATATATATATATACATATATATATATATATATATATATATATATATATATATATATATATATATATATATATATATATATATATATATATAAAATAAATAGATAATTGAAAAAGAAAAAATCCAATCAAAACTAAGTTTAACAGGATCAACTTAGAACATTTTACACAAGTCAAATATATGAAACCATTTCTTTTATATTTCAAATATATCG
>NC_090748.1:101875804-101893304 GCF_036898095.1 Palaemon carinicauda
ATTTTGGGGAGCGTTCAGTGAAATTTTGGGGAGCGTTCAGTGAAATTTTGGGGAGCCTTCAGTGAAATTTTGGGGAGCCTTCAGTGAAATTTTCGGGAGCCTTCAGTGGAATTTTCGAGAGCGTTCAGTGAAATTTTGGGGAGCCTTCAGTGAAATTTTGGGGAGCCTTCAGTGAAATTTTGGGGAGCCTTCAGTGAAATATTCGGGAGCCTTCAGTGAAATTTTGGGTAGCGTTCGGTGAGATTTTGGGGAGCCTTCAGTGAGATTTTGGGGAGCGTTCGGTGAAATTTTGGGGAGACCAGTGAAATTTTGGGGAGCAATCAGTGAAATTTTCGGGAGCCTTCAGTGAAATTTTCGGGAGCCTTCAGTGAAATTTTGGGGAGCCTTCAGTCAAATTTTTGGGAGCCTTCAGTGGAATTTTCGCGAGCCTTCAGTGAAATTTTCGGGAGCCTTCAGTGAAATTTTGGGGAGCCTTCAGTGAAATTATTGAGAGCCTTCAGTGAAATTTTGGAGAGCGTTCAGTGAAATTTTGGGGATTCTTCAGTGAAATTTTGGGGAGCCTTCAGTGAAATTTTGGGAAGCCTTCAGTGAAATTTTCGGGAGCCTTCAGTGAAATTTTGGGGAGCATTCATTGAAATTTTGGGGAGCCTTCAGTGAAATTTTGGGGAGCCTTCAGTGAAATTTTCGGGAACCTTCAGTGAAATTTTCGGGAGCCTTCAGTGAAATTTTGGGGAGCCTTCAGTGAAATTTTCGGGAGCCTTCAGTGAAATTTTGAGGAGCCTTCAGTGAAATCTTTTGGAGCCTTCAGTGAAATTTACGTGAGCCTTCAGTGAAATTTTCGGGAGCCTTCAGTGAAATTTTTTGGAGCCTTCAGTGAAATTTTCGGGAGCCTTCAGTGAAATTTTCGGGAGCCTTCAGTGAAATTTTTTTGAGCCTTCAGTGAAATTTTCGGAAGCCTTTAGTGAAATTTTCGGGAGCCTTCAGTGAAATTTTCGGGAGCCTTCAGTGAAATTTTGGGGAGCCTTCAGTGAAATTTTAGGGAGCCTTCAGTGAAATTTTTGGGAACCCTTCAGTAAAATTTTTGGGAGCCTTCAGTGAAATTTTGGGGAGCCTTCAGTGAAATTCTCGGGAGCCTTAAGTGAAATTTTGAGGAGCCTTCAGTGAAATTTTTTGGAGCCTTCAGTGAAATTTTCGGGAGCCTTCAGTGAAATTTTCGGGAGCGTGCAGTGAAATTTTTGTGAGCCTTCAATGAAACTTTCGGGAGCGTTCAGTGAAATTTTGGGGAGCGTTCCGTGAAATTTTCGGGAGCCTTCAGTGAAATTATCGGGAGCCTTCAGTGAAATTTTCGGGAGCCTTCAATGAAATTTTCCGGAGCGTTCGGTGAAATTTTGGAGAGCCTTCGGTAAAATTTTGGGGAGCCTTCGGTGAAATTTTGGGGAGCCTTCGGTGAAATTTTCGGGAGCCTTCGGTGAAATTTTGGGGAGCCTTCGGTGAAATTTTGGGGAGCTTTCAGTGAAATTTTCGGGAGCCTTCAGTGAAATTTTCGGTCGGGAGCCTTCAGTGGAATTTTTGCGAGCCTTCAGTGATATTTTGAGGAGCCTTCAGTGAAATTTTTTTGGAGCCTTCAGTGAAATTTTGGGAGCCTTCAGTGAAATTTTCGGGAGCCTTCAGTGAAATTTTCGGGAGCCTTCTGTGTAATTACTTGGAGCCTTCAGTGAAATTTTGGGGAGCGTTCGGTGAAATTTTCGGGAGCCTTCAGTGAAATTTTTGTGAGCCTTCAGTGAAATTTTCGTGAGCCTTCAGTGAAATTTTCGGGAGCCTTCAGTGAAATTTTGTGGAACCTTCAGTGAAATTTTCGGGAGCTGTCAGTGAAATTTTGGGGAGCCTTCAGTGAAATTTTGGGGAGCCTTCAGTGAAATTTTTGGGAGCCTTCAGTGAAATTTTGAGGAGCCTTCAGTGAAATATTTTGGAACCTTCAGTGAAATTTTCGGGAGCCTTCAGTGAAATTTTCGGGAGCCTTCAGTGAAATTTTTGTGAGCCTTCAGTGAAATTTTGGGGAGCCTTCAGTGAAATTTTTGTGAGCCTTTAGTGAAATTTTCGGGAGCCTTCAGTGAAATTTTCTGGAGCCTTCAGTGAAATTTTGGGGAGCCTTCAGTGAAATTTTCGGGAGCCTTCAGTAAATTTTCGGGAGCCTTCAGTGATATTTCCGGGAGCCTTCAGTGATATTTCCGGGAGCCTTCAGTGAAATTTTGAGGAGCCTTCAGTGAAATTTTTTGGAGCCTTCAAGTGAAATTTTCGTGAGCCTTCAGTGAAATTTTCGGGAGCGTTCAGTGAAATTTTGGGGTGCGTTCAGTGAAATTTTTGGGAGCCTTCAGTGAAATTTTCGGGAGCCTTCGGTGAAATTTTGGGGAGCCTTCGGTGAAATTTTGGGGAGCGTTCGGTGAAATTTTGGGGAGCTTTCGGTGAAATTTTGGAGAGCCTTCGTTGAAATTTTGGGGAGCCTTCGGTGAAATTTTGAGGAGCCTTCAGTGAAATTTTCGGGAGCCTTCAGTGAAATTTTGGAGAGCGTTCAGTGAAATTTTCGAGAGCGTTCAGTGAAATTTTCGGGAGCCTTCTGTGAAATTTTCGGGAGCGTTCAGTGAAATTTTCGGGAGCGTTCAATGAAATTTTGGGGAGCCTTCGGTGGAATTTTGGGGAGCCTTCGGTGAAATTTTGGGGAGCCTTCAGTGAAATTTTCGGGAGCCTTCAGTGAAAATTTGGGGAGCGTTCAGTGAAATTTTCGAGTGTTCAGTGAAATTTTTGGGAGCCTTCAGTGAAATTTTAGGGAGCGTTCAGTAAAATTTTCGGGAGCCTTCAGTGAAATTTTAGGGAGCGTTCACTGAAATTATCGGGAGCCTTCAGTGAAATTTTCGGAAGCGTTCAGTGAAAATTTCGGGAGCCTTCAGTGAAATTTTGGGGAGCCTTTAGTGAAATTTTCGGGGGCCTTAAGTGAAATTTTGGGGAGCCTTCAGTGAAATTTTCGGGAGCCTTCAGTGAAATATTCAGGAACCTTTGGTGAAATTTTCCGGAGCGTTCGGTGAAATTTTGGTGAGCCTTTGGTGAAATTTTGGGGAGCGTTAAGTGAAATTTTGGGGAGCCTTCGGTGAATTTTCCGGGAGCCTTCGGGGAAATTTTGGGGAGCCTTCGGTGAAATTTTGGGGAGCCATCGGTGAAATTTTGGGAAGCCTTCTGTGAAATTTTTGGGAGCCTTCGGTGAAATTTTGGGGAGCCTTCGGTGAAATTTTTGAAAGCCTTCAGTGAAATTTTCGGGAGCCTTCAGTGAAATTTTGGGGAGCCTTCAGTGAAATTTTCGGGAGCATTCAGTGTAATTTTCGGGAGCATTCAGTGAAATTTTTCGAAGCATTCAGTGAAATTTTCGGGAGCGTTCAGAGAAATTTTCGGGAGCCTTCAGTGAAATTTTGGGGAGCGTTCAGTGAAATTTTGGGGAGCGTTCAGTGAAATTTTGGGGAGCCTTCAGTGAAATTTTGGGGAGCCTTCAGTGAAATTTTCAGGAGCCTTCAGTATAATTTTCGGGAGCCTTCAGTGAAATTTTGGGGAGCCTTCAGTGAAATTTTCGTGAGACTTCAGTGAAATTTTCGGGAGACTTCAGTGAAATATTCAGGAACCTTCGGTGAAATTTTCCGGAGCGTTCGGTGAAATTTTGGTGAGCCTTTGGTGAAATTTTGGGGAGCGTTAAGTGAAATTTTGGGGAGCCTTCGGTGAATTTTCCGGGAGCCTTCGGGGAAATTTTGGGGAGCCTTCGGTGAAATTTTGGGGAGCCATCGGTGAAATTTTGGGAAGCCTTCGGTGAAATTTTTGGGAGCCTTCGGTGAAATTTTGGGGAGCCTTCGGTGAAATTTTTGAAAGCCTTCAGTGAAATTTTCGGGAGCCTTCAGTGAAATTTTGGGGAGCCTTCAGTGAAATTTTTGGGAGCGATCAGTATAATTTTCGGGAGCCTTCAGTGAAATTTAGGGGATCCTTCAGTGAAATTTTGGGGAGCGTTCAGTGAAATTTTCAGGAGCCTTCAGTGAAATTTTGGGGAGCCTTCAGTGAAATTTTGGGGAGCCTTCAGTGAAATATTCGGGAGCCTTCAGTGAAATTTTGGGGAGCCTTCAGTGAGATTTTGGGGAGCCTTCAGTGAGATTTTGGGGAGCGTTCGGTGAAATTTTGGGGAGCCTTCAGTGAAATTTTTGGGAGTATTCAGTGAAATTTTCGGGAGCCTTCAGTGAAATTTTGGGGAGCCTTCAGTGAAATTTTGGGGAGCCTTCAGTGAAATTTTCGGGAGCCTTCAGTGGAATTTTCGCGAGCCTTCAGTGAAATTTTGGGGAGCCTTCAGTGAAATTTTGGGGAGCCTTCAGTGAAATTTTCGAGAGCCTTCAGTGAAATTTTGAGGAGCGTTCAGTGAAATTTTGGGGAGCGTTCAGTAAAATTTTGGGGAGCCTTCAGTGAAATTTTGGGGAGCCTTCAGTGAAATTTTGGGGAGCATTCAGTGAAATTTTGGGGAGCCTTCAGTGAAATTTTGGGGAGCCTTCAGTGAAATTTTCGGGATCCTTCAATGAAATTTTCGGGAGCCTTCAGTGAAATTTTGGGGAGCCTTCAGTGAAATTTTGGGGAGCCTTCAGTGAAATTTTTGGGAGCCTTCAGTAAATTTTCGGGAGCCTTCAGTGATATTTCCGGGAGCCTTCAGTGATATTTCCGGGAGCCTTCAGTGAAATTTTGAGGAGCCTTCAGTGAAATTTTTTGGCGCCTTCAGTGAAATTTTCGTGAACCTTCAGTGAGATTTTCGGGAGCCTTCAGTGAAATTTTGGGGAGCGTTCAGTGAAATTTTGGGGAGCCTTCAGTGAAATTTTGGGGAGCCTTCGGTAAAATTTTCGGGAGCCTTCGGTGAAATTTTGGGGAGCCTTCGGTGAAATTTTGGGGAGCGTTCGGTGAAATTTTGGGGAGCCTTCATTGAAATTTTGGAGAGCCTTCGGTGAAATTTTGGGGACCCTTCGGTGAAATTTTGGGGAGCCTTCAGTGAAATTTTCGGGAGCCTTCAGTGAAATTTTGGGGAGTGTTCAGTGAAATTTTCGAGTGTTCAGTGAAATTTTTGGGAGCCTTCAAAGAAATTTTAGGGAGCGTTCAGTGAAATTTTCGGGAGCCTTCAGTGAAATTTTAGGGAGCGTTCAGTGAAATTTTCGGGAGCCTTCAGTGAAATTTCCGGAAGCGTTCAGTGAAAATTTCGGGAGCCTTCAGTGAAATTTTGGGGAGCCTTTAGTGAAATTTTCGGGAGCCTTAAGTGAAATTTTGGGGAGCCTTCAGTGAAATGTTCGGGAGCCTACAGTGGAATTTTCGCGAGCATTCAGTGAAATTTTCGGGAGCCTTCAGTGAAATTTTGGGGTGCCTTCAGTGAAATTTTCGGGAGCCTTTAGTGAAATTTTTTGGAGCGTTCAGTGAAATTTTCGGGAGCCTTCGGTGAAATATTCAATAACCTTCGGTGAAATTTCCCGGAGCGTTCAGTGAAATTTTGGTGAGCCTTCGGTGAAATTTTGGGGAGCGTTAGGTGAAATTTTGGGGAGCCTTCGGTGAATTTTCCGGGAGCCTTCGGTGAAATTTTGGGGAGCCTTCGGTGAAATTTTGGGGAGCCATGGGTGAAATTTTGGGGAGCCTTTGGTGAAATTTTGGGGAGCCTTCGGTGAAATTTCGGGGAGCCTTCGGTGAAATTTTTGAAAGCCTTCAGTGAAATTTTCGGGAGCCTTCGGTGAAATTTTGGGGAGCCTTCAGTGAAATTTTGGGGAGCGTTCAGTGAAATTTTCGAGAGCGTTCAGTGGAATTTTCGGGAGCGTTCAGTGAAATTTTCGGGAGCCTTCAGTGAAATTTTCGGAAGCGTTCAGTGAAATTTTCGGGAGCCTTCAGTGAAATTTTGGGGAATCTTCAGTGAAATTTTTGAGAGCGTTCAGTGAAATTTTGGGGAGCCTTCGGTGAAATTTTCGGGAACCTTAGGTGAAATTTTGGGGAGCGTTCGATGAAATTTCGGGGAGCCTTCGGTGAAATTTTCGGGAGCCTTGGTGAAATTTTGGGGAGTCTTCGGTGAAATTTTGGGGAGCCTTCAGTGAAATTTTGGGGAGCCTTCGGTGAAATTTTAGGGAGTCTTCGGTGAAATTTTCGGGAGCCTTCAGTGAAATTTTCGGGAGCCTTCGGTGAAATTTTCAGGAGCGTTCAGTGAAATTTTCGGAAGCATTCAGTGAAATTTCTGGGAGCGTTCAGTGAAATTTTCGGGAGCCTTCAGTGAAATTTTCGGGAGCCTTCAGTGAAATTTTGTGGAGCCTTCAGAAAAATTTTTGGGAGCATTCAGTGAAATTTTCGGGAGCCTTCAGTGAAATTTTCGAGAGCCTTCAGTGATATTTTGGGGAGCCTTCAGTGAAATTTTCGGGAGCCTTCAGTGAAATTTTCGGGAGCCATCAGTGAATTTTTGGGGAGCCTTCAGTGAAATTTTCGGGAGCGTTCAGCGAAATTTTCGGGAGTTTTCAGCGAAATTTTGGGGAGTCTTCAGTGAAATTTTCGGGAGCCTTCAGTGAAATTTTTGGGATCATTCAGTGAAATTATGGGGAGCCTTTAGTGAAATTATGGGGAGCCTTCAGTGAAATTTTCGGGAGCCTTCAGTGAAATTTTCGGGACCCTTCACTGAAAATTTCGGGACCCTCAGTGAAATTTTGGGGAGCATTCAGTGAAATTTTCGGGAGCCTTCAGTGAAATTTTGGGGAGCCTTAAGTGAAATTTTCGGGAGCCTTCAGTGAAATTTTCGCGAGCGTTCAGTGAAATTTTCGCGAGCGTTCAGTGAAATTTTGGGGAGCCTTCAATGATATTTTGGGGAGCCTTCAGTGAAATTTTGGGGAGCACTCAGTGAAATTTTGGGGAGCCTCCAGTGAAATTTTCGGGAGCCTTCAGTGAAATTTTCAGGAGCGTTCAGTGAAATTTTTGGGAGTGTTCAGTGAAATTTTGGGGAGCCTTCAGTGAAATTTTCGGGAGCCTTCAGTGAAATTTTCGGGAGCCTTCAGTGAAATTTTGGGGAGCCTTCAGTGAAATTTTCGGTAGCCTTCAGTGATATTTTGGGGAGCCTTCAGTGAAATTTTGGGGAGCCTTCAGTGAAATTTTCGGGAGCCTTCAGTGAAATTTTGGGGAGCCTTCAGTGAATTTTCGGGAGGCTTAAGTGAAATTTTCGGGAGCGTTCAGTGAAATTTTCGGGAGCCTTCAGTGAAATTTTGGGAAGCCTTCAGTGAAATTCTGGGGAGCCTTCAGTGAAATTTTGGGGAGCCTTCAGTGAAATTTTGGGGAGCCTTCAGAGAAATTCTGGGTAGCCTTCAGTGAAATTTTGGGAGGCCTTCAATGAAATTTTCGGGAGCCTTCAGTGAAATTTTCGGGAGCCTTCAGTGAAATTTTGGGAAGCCTTCAGTGAAATTTTGGGGAGCCTTCAGTGAAATTTTCGGGAGCCTTCAGTGAAATTTTCGGGAGCCTTCAGTGAAATTTTCGGGAGCCTTCAGGGAAATTTTCGGGACCCTTCACTGAAATTTTGGGGAGCATTCAGTGAAATTTTCGGGAGCCTTCAGTGAAATTTTGGGGAGCCTTCAGTGAAATTTTCGGGAGCCTCCAGTGAAATTTTCGCGAGCGTTCAGTGAAATTTTGGGGAGCCTTCAGTGAAATTTTGGGGAGCCTTCAGTGAAATTTTGGGGAGCGCTCAGTGAAATTTTGGGGAGCCTTCAGTGAAATTTTCGGGAGCCTTCAGTGAAATTTTCGGGAGCGTTCAGTGAAATTTTTGGGAGTGTTCAGTGAAATTTTGGGGAGCCTTCAGTGAAATTTTCGGGATTCTTCAGTGAAATTTTGGGGAGCTTTCAGTGAAATTTTCGTAAGCCTTCAGTGAAATTTTCGGGAGCCTTCAGTGAAATTTTCGGGAGCCTTCAGTGAAATTTTGGGGAGCGTTCTGTGAAATTTTGGGGAGCCTTCAGTAAAAATTTCGGGAGCCTTCAGTGAAATTTTCGGGAGCCTTCAGTGAAATTTTAGGGAGCCTTCAGTGAAATTTTGGGGAGCCTTCAGTGAAATTTAGGGGAGCCTTCAGTGAAATTTTGGGGAGCCTTCAGTGAAATTTTGGGGAGCGTTCAGTGGAATTTTTGTGAGCCTTCAGTGAAATTTTGGGGAGCCTTCAGTGAAATTTTGGGGAGCCTTCAGTGAAATTTTGGGGAGCCTTCAGTGAAATTTTCGGGAGCCATCAGTGAAATTTTCGGGAGCCTTCAGTGAAATTTTCGGGGGCCTTCAGTAAAATTTTTGGGAGCCTTCAGTGAAATTTTGGGGAGCGTTCAGTGAAATTTTTTGGGAGCCTTCAGTGAAATTTACGGGAGCCTTCAGTGAAAATTTGGGGAGCCTTCAGTGAGATTTTGGGGAGCCTTCAGTGAAATTTTGGGGAGCCTTCAGTGAAATTTTGGGGAGCCTTCAGTGAAATTTTGGGTAGCCTTCAGTGAAATTTTCGGGCGCTTCAGTGAAATATTCGGGAGCCTTTAGTGGAATTTTGGGGAACCTTCAGTGAAATTTTCATGAGGCTTCAGTGAAATTTTAGGGAGCCTTACGTGAAATTTTGGGGAACCTTCAGTGAAATTTTGGGGAGCCTTCAGTGAAATTTTCGGGAGCGTTCAGTGAATCTTTCGGTAGCGTTCAGTGAAATTTTGGGGAGCCTTCAGTGAAATTTTGGGGAGCCTTCAGTGAAATTTTGGGGAGCCTTCAGTGAAATTTTCGGGATTCTTCAGTAAAATTTTGGGGAGCCTTCAGTGGAATTTTCGTAAGCCTTCAGTGAAGTTTTCGGGAGCCTTCAGTGAAATTTTCGGGAGCCTTCAGTGAAATTTTGGGGAGCGTTCTGTGAAATTTTGGGGAGCGTTCAGTGAAATTTTCAGGAGCCTTCAGTGAAATTTTCGGGAGCCTTCAGTGAAATTTTGGAGAGCCTTCAGTGAGATTTTGGGGAACCTTCGGTGAAAATTTGGGGAGCCTTCAGTGAAATTTTCAGGAGCCTTCAGTGAAATTTTCGGGAGCCTTCAGTTAAATTTTCGGGAGCCTTCAGTGAAAATTTCGGAAGCCTTCAGTGAAATTTTCGGGAGCCTTCAGTGAAATTTTGGGGAGCCTTCAGTGAAATTTTAGGGAGCCTTCAGTGAAATTTTGGGGAGCCTTCAATGAAATTTTGGGGAGAATTCAGTGAAATTTTCGGGAGCCTTCAGTGAAATTTTCGGGAGCCTTCAGTGAAATTTTCGGGAGCGTTCAGTGAAATTTTGGGAGCGTTCAGGGAAATTTTAGGGAGCCTTCAGTGAAATTTTCGGGAGCCTTCAGTGAAATTTTGGGGAGCCTTCAGTGAAATTTTCGGGAGCCTTCAGTGAAATTTTCGGAAGCCTTCAGTGAAATTTTTGGGAGCGTTCAGTGAAATTTTCGGGAGCCTTCAGTGAAATTTTTAGGAGGCTTCAGTGAAATTTTCAGGAGCCTTCAGTGGAATTTTCGGGAGCCTTCAGTGAAATTTTGGGAACCCTTCAGTGAAATTTTCGGGAGCCTTCAGTGAAATTTTCGGGAGCCTTCAGTGGAATTTTGGGGAGCCTTCAGTGAAATTTTCGGGAGCATTCAGTGAAATTTTGAGGAGGCTTCAGTGAAATTTTCAGGAGCCTTCAATGAAATTTTGGGGAGCCTTCAGTCAAATTTTGGGAAGCCTTCAGTGGAATTTTCGGGAGCGTTCAGTGAAATTTTCAGGAGCGTTCAGTGAAATTTTGGGGAGCCTTCAGTGAAATTTTGGGGAGCGTTCAGTGAAATTTTGGGGAGCCTTCAGTGAAATTTTTGGGATTCTTCAGTGAAATTTTGGGGAGCCTTCAGTGAAATTTTCGTAAGCCTTCCGTGAAATTTTCGGGAGCCTTCAGTGAAATTTTCAGGAGTCTTCAGTGAAATTTTGGGGAGCGTTCTGTGAAATTTTGGGGAGCCTTCAGTTAAATTTTCGGGAGTCTTCAGTTAAATTTTCGGGAGCCTTCAATGAAAATTTCGGAAGCCTTCAGTGAAATTTTCGGGAGCCTTCGGTGAAATTTTGGGAAGCCTTATGTGAAATTTTGGGGAGCCTTCAGTGAAATTTTGGGGAGCCTTCGGTGAAATTTTGGGGAGCCTTCGGTGAAATTTTCGGGAGCCTTCAGTGAAATTTTCGGGAGCCTTCAGTGAAATTTTCGGGAGCCTTCGGTGAAATTTTGGGGAGCCTTCAGTGAAATTTTTGGGAGCCTTCAGTGGAATTTTGGGGAGCCTTCAGTGAAATTTTCAGGAGCATTCAGTGAAATTTCGAAGAGGCTTCAGTGAAATTTTCAGGAGCCTTCAGTGAAATTTTGGGGAGCCTTCAGTGAAATTTTGGGGAGCCTTCAGTGAAATTTTCGGGAGCGTTCAGTGAAATTTTGGGGAACCTTCAGTGAAATTTTGGGGAGCCTTCAGTGAAATTTCGGGAGCGTTCAGTGAAATTTTCGGGAGCGTTCAGTGAAATTTTGGGGAGCCTTCAGTGAAATTTTGGGGAGCCTTCAGTCAAATTTTGGGGAGCCTTCAGTGAAATTTTCGGGATTCTTCAGTGAAATTTTGGGGAGCCTTCAGTGAAATTTTCGTAAGCCTTTAGTGAAATTTTCGGGAGCGTTCAGTGAAATTTTCGGGAGCCTTCAGTGAAATTTTGGGGAACATTCTGTGAAATTTTGGGGAGCGTTCAGTGAAATTTTCAGGAGCCTTCAGTGAAATTTTCGGGAGCCTTCAGTGAAATTTTGGGGATCCTTCAGTGAAATTTGTGGGGAGCCTTCAGAGAAATTTTCGGGAGCCTTCAGTTAAATTTTCGGGAGCCTTCAGTGAAAACTTCGGAAGCCTTCAGTGAAATTTTCGGGAGCGTTCAGTGGAATTTTGGGGAGCCTCCAGTGAAATTTTAGGGAGCCTTCAGTGAAATTTTGGGGAGACTTCAGTGAAATTTTCGGGAGCGTTCAGTGAAATTTTCTGGAGCGTTCAGTGAAATTTTCGGGAGCCTTCAGTGAAATTTTCGGGAGCGTTCATTTAAATTTTGGGGAGCGTCCAGTGAAATTTTAGGGAGCCTTCAGTGAAATTTTCGGGAGCCTTCAGTGAAATTTTGGGGAGCCTTCAGTGAAATTTTGGGGAGCCTTCAGTGAAATTTTAGGGAGCCTACAGTGAAATTTTCGGGAGCGTTCAGTGAAATTTTGGGGAGCCTTCAGTGAAATTTTCGGGAGCCTTCAGTGAAATTTTCAGGAGCGTTCACTGAAATTTTCGGGAGCCTTCAGTGAAATTTTTAGGAGGCTTCAGTGAAATTTTCAGGAGCCTTCAGTGAAATTTTGGGGAGCCTTCAGTGAAATTTTCGGGAGCCTTTAGTGAAATTTTCGGGAGCGTTCAGTGAAATTTTGGGGAGCCTTCAGTGAAATTTTGGGGAGCCTTCAGTGAAATTTTCGGGATTCTTAAGTGAAATTTTGGGGAGCTTTCAGTGAAATTTTCATAAGCCTTCAGTGAAATTTTCGGGAGCCTTCAGTGAAATTTTCGGGAGCCTTCAGTGAAATTTTCGGGAGCGTTCTGTGAAATTTTCGGGAGCCTTCAGAGAAATTTTCAGGAGCCTTCAGTGAGATTTTGGGGAGCCTTCAGTGAAATTTTAGGGAGTCTTCAGTGAAATTTAGGGGAGCCTTCAGTTAAATTTTCGGGAGCCTTCAGTTAAATTTCCAGGAGCCTTCAATGAAAATTTCGGAAGCCTTCAGTGAAATTTTGGGGAGCGTTCAGTGAAATTTTAGGGAGCCTTCAGTGAAATTTTGGGGAGCCTTCAGTGAAATTTTCGGGAGTGTTCAGTGAAATTTTCGGGAGCCTTCAGTGAAATTTTCGGGAGCGTTCAGTGAAATTTTCGGGAACCTTCAGTGAAATTTTCGGGAACATTCAGTGAATTTTTGGGGAGCCTTCAGTGAAATTTTGGGGAGCCTTCAGTGAAATTTTCGGGAGCGTTCAGTGAAATTTTTGGGAGCGTTCAGTGAAATTTTGGGGAGCCTTCAGTGAAAATTTCGGAAGCCTTCAGTGAAATTTTGGGGAGCGTTCAGTGAAATTTTCGGGAGCCTTCAGTGAAATTTTAGGGAGCCTTCAGTGAAATTTTGGGGAGCCTTCAGTGAAATTTTCGGGAGCGTTCAGTGAAATTTTCGGGAGCCTTCAGTGAAATTTTCGGGAGCGTTCAGTGAAATTTTCGGGAACCTTCAGTGAAATTTTCGGGAACATTCAGTGAATTTTTGGGGAGCCTTCAGTGAAATTTTGGGGAGCCTTCAGTGAAATTTTGGGGAGCGCTCAGTGAAATTTTGGGGAGCCTTCAGTGAAATTTTCGGGAGCGTTCAGTGAAATTTTTGGGAGCGTTCAGTGAAATTTTGGGGAGCCTTCAGTGGAATTTTGGGGAGCCTTCAGTGAAATTTTTGGGAGCCTTCAGTTAAATTTTCGGGAGCGTTCTGTGAAATTTTCGGGAGCGTTCAGTGAAATTTTCAGGACCCTTCAGTAAAATTTTCGGGAGGCTTCAGTGAAATTTTCGGGAGCGTTCAGTGAAATTTTGGGGAGCCTTCAGTGAAATTTTGGGGAGCCTTCAGTGAAATTTTCGGGAGCCTTCAGTCAAATTTTGTGGAGCTTTCAGTGAAATTTTCGGTAGCCTTCAGTGAAATTTTCGGTAGCCTTCAGTGAAATTTTGGGGAGCCTTCAGTGAAATTTTGGGGAGCCTTCAGTGAAATTTTCGGGAGCCTTCAGTGAAATTTTGGGGAGCCTTCAGTGAAATTCTGGGTAGCCTTCAGTGAAATTTTCGGAGGCCTTCAATGAAATTTTCGTGAGCCTTCAGTGAAATTTTCGGGAGCCTTCAGTGAAATTTTGGGGAGCCTTCAGTGAAATTTTCGGGAGCCTTCAGTCAAATTTTCGGGAGCCTTCTGTGAAATTTTCGGGAGCCTTCAGTGAAATTTTCGGGAGCCTTCAGTGAAATTTTGGGGAGCCTTCAGTGGAATTTTCGGGAGCCTTCAGTGGAATTTTGGGGAGCGTTCAGTGAAATTTTCGGGAGCCTTCAGTGAAATTTTTTGGGAGCCTTCAGTGAAATTTTGGGGAGCCTTCGGTGAAATTTTGGGGAATCTTCGGTGAAATTTTCGGGAGCCTTCGGTGAAATTTTGGGGAGCCTTCAGTGAAATTTTTGGGAGCGTTCAGTGAAATTTTCGAGAGCGTTCAGTGGAATTTTCGGGAGCGTTCAGTGAAATTTTCGGAAGCCTTCAGTGAAATTTTCGGAAGCGTTCAGTGAAATTTTCGGGAGCCTTCAGTGAAATTTTGGGGAATCTTCGGTGAAATTTTCGGGAGCATTCAGTAAAATTTTGGGGAGCCTTCGGTGAAATTTTTGGGAACCTTCGGTGAAATTTTGGGGAGCGTTCGATGAAATTTCGGGGAGCCTTCGGTGAAATTTTCGGGAGCCTTGGTGAAATTTTGGGGAGTCTTCGGTGAAATTTTGGGGAACCTTCAGTGAAATTTTGGGGAGCCTTCGGTGAAATTTTAGGGAGTCTTCGGTGCAATTTTCGGGAGCCTTCAGTGAAATTTTCGGGAGCCTTCGGTGAAATTTTCAGGAGCGTTCAGTGAAATTTTCGGAAGCATTCAGTGAAATTTCTGGGAGCGTTCAGTGAAATTTTCGGGAGCCTTCAGTGAAATTTTCGGGAGCCTTCAGTGAAATTTTGTGGAGCCTTCAGAGAAATTTTCAGGAGCATTCAGTGAAATTTTCGGGAGCGTTCAGTGAAATTTTCGGAAGCGTTCAGTGAAATTTCTGGGAGCGTTCAGTGAAATTTTGGGGAGACCAGTGAAATTTTCGGGAGCCTTCAGTGAAATTTTCGGGACCCTTCAGTGAAATTTTGGGGAGCATTCAGTGAAATTTTCGGGAGCCTTCAGTGAAATTTTGGGAAGCCTACAGTGAAATTTTGGGGAGCCTTCAGTGAAATTTTGGGGAGCCTTCAGTGAAATTTTCGGGAACCTTCAGTGAAATTTTCGGGAGCGCTCAGTGAAATTTTGGGGAGCCTTCAGTGAAATTTTCGGGAGCGTTCAGTGAAATTTTGGGGAGCCTTCAGTGGAATTTTGGGGAGCCTTCAGTGAAATTTTCGGGAGCGTTCAGTGAAATTTTGGGGAGCCTTCAGTGAAATTTTTGGGAGCCTTCAGTTAAATTTTCGGGAGCCTTCAGTGAAATTTTCGGGAGCGTTCAGTGAAATTTTCAGGACCCTTCAGTAAAATTTTCGGGAGGCTTCAGTGAAATTTTCGGGAGCGTTCAGTGAAATTTTGGGGAGCCTTCAGTGAAATTTTGGGGAGCCTTCAGTGAAATTTTCGGGAGCCTTCAGTGAAATTTTCGGGAGCCTTCAGTCAAATTTTGTGGAGCCTTCAGTGAAATTTTCGGTAGCCTTCAGTGAAATTTTGGGGAGCCTTCAGTGAAATTTTGGGGAGCCTTCAGTGAAATTCTGGGTAGCCTTCAGTGAAATTTTCGGAGGCCTTCAATGAAATTTTCGTGAGCTTTCAGTGAAATTTTCGGGAGCCTTCAGTGAAATTTTCGGGAACCTTCAGTGAAATTTTGGGGAGCCTTCAGTGAAATTTTCGGGAGCCTTCAGTGAAATTTTCGGGAGCCTTCTGTGAAATTTTCGGGAGCCTTCAGTGAAATTTTCGGGAGCCTTCAGTGAAATTTTCGGGAGCCTTCAGTGGAATTCTGGGGAGCGTTCAGTGAAATTTTTTGGGAGCCTTCAGTGAAATTTTGGGGAGCCTTCAGTGAAATTTTTGGGAGCCTTCGGTGAAATTTTGGGGAGTCTTCGGTGAAATTTTCGGGAGCCTTCGGTGAAATTTTCGGGAGCGTTCAGTGAAATTTTCGGGAGCGTTCAGTGAAATTTTAGGGAGCCTTCAGTGAAATTTTCGGGAGCCTTCAGTGAAATTTTCGGGAGCCTCCACTGAAATTTTGGGGAGCCTTCAGTGAAATTTTTAGGAGCCTTCAGTGAAATTTTGGGGAGCCTTCAGTGAAATTTTGGGGAGCCTTCAGTGAAATTTTTGGGAACCTTCAGTGAAATTTTCGGGAGCGTTCAGTGAATTTTTGGGGAGCCTTCAGTGAAATTTTGGGGAGCCTTCAGTGAAATTTTGGGGAGCGCTCAGTGAAATTTTCGGGAGCCTTCAGTGAAATTTTCGGGAGCCTTCAGTGAAATTTCGGGAGCGTTCAATTAAATTTTTTGGAACGTTCAGTGAAATTTTGGGGAGCCTTCAGTGAAATATTGGGGAGCCTTGAGTGATATTTTGGGGAGCCTTCAGTGAAATTTTCGGGAGCCTTCACTGAAATTTTCGGGAGCCTTCAGTGAAATTTTCGGGAGCCTACAGTTAAATTTTCGGGAGCGTTCTGTGAAATTTTCGGGAGCGTTCAGAGAAATTTTCGGGAGCCTTCAGTAAAATTTTCGGGAGGCTTCAGTGAAATTTTGGGGAGCTTTCAGTGAAATTTTGGGAAGCCTTCAGTGAAATTTTCGGGAGCCTTCAGTGAAATTTTTGGGGAGCCTACAGTGAAATTCTGGGTAGCCTTCAGTGAAATTTCCGGGAGCCTTCAGTGAAATTTTCGGGAGCCTTCAGTGAAATTTTGGGGAGCCTTCAGTGAAATTTTCGGGAGCCTTCTGTGAAATTTTTGTGAGCCTTCAGTGAAATTTTTGTGAGCCTTCAGTGAAATTTTCGGGAGCCTTCAGTGAAATTTTGGGGAGCCTTCAGTGAAATTTTCGGGAGCGTTCAGTGAAATTTTCGGGAGCGTTCAGTGAAATTTTCGGGAGCCATCAGTGAAATTTTCGGGAGCCTTCAGTGAAATTTTCAGGAGCCTTCAGTGAAATTTTCGTGAGCCTTCAGTGAAATTTTGGGGAGCGTTCAGTGAAATTTTTTGGGAGCCTTCAGTGAAATTTTCGGGAGCCTTCAGTGAAATTTTGGGGAGCCTTCAGTGAGATTTTGGGGAGCCTTCAGTGAAATTTTCGGGAGCCTTCAGTGAAATTCTGGGGAGCCTTCAGTGAAATTTTGGGTAGCCTTCAGTGAAATATTCGGGAGCCTTCAATGAAATTTTGGGGATTCAGTGAAATTTTGGGGAGCATTCAGGGAAATTTTCGGGAGCCTTCAGTGAAATTTCAGGGAGCCTTCAGTGGAATTTTGGGGAGCCTTCAGTGAAATTTTCAGGAACATTCAGTGAAATTTTGAGGAGGCTTCAGTGAAATTTTCAGGAGCCTTACGTGAAATTTTGGGGAGCCTTCAGTGAAATTTTTGTGAGCCTTCAGTGAAATTTTCGGGAGCGTTCAGTGAAATTTTCGGGAGCGTTCAGTGAAATTTTGGGGAGCCTTCAGTGAAATTTTGGGGAGCCTTCAGTGAAATTTTGGGGAGCCTTCAGTGAAATTTTCGGGATTCTTCAGTAAAATTTTGGGGAGCCTTCAGTGAAATTTTCGTAAGCCTTCAGTGAAGTTTTCGGGAGCCTTCAGTGAAATTTTCGGGAGCCTTCAGTGAAATTTTGGGGAGCGTTCTGTGAAATTTTGGGGAGACTTCAGTGAAATTTTCGGGAGCCTTCAGTGAAATTTTCGGGAGCCTTCAGTGAGATTTTGGGGAACCTACAGTTAAATTTTGGGGAGCCTTCAGTGAAATTTTCGGGAGCCTTCAGTTAAATTTTCGGGAGCCTTCAGTGAAAATTTCGGAAGCCTTCAGTGAAATTTTCGGAAGCCTTCAGTGAAATTTTGGGGAGCCTTCAGTGAAATTTTAGGGAGCCTTCAGTGAAATTTTGGGGAGACTTCAGTGAAATTTTCGGGAAAATTCAGTGAAATTTTCGGGAGCGTTCAGTGAAATTTTCTGGAGCCTTCAGTGAAATTTTCGGGAGCGTTCATTGAAATTTTCGGGAGCGTTCAGTGAAATTTTGGGGAACCTTCAGTGAAATTTTCGGGAGCCTTCAGTGAAATTTTCGGGAGCCTCCAGTGAAATTTTGGGGAGCCTTCAGTGAAATTTTGAGGAGCCTTCAGTGAAATTTTGGGGAGCCTTCAGTGAAATTTTCGGGAGCCTTCAGTGAAATTTACGGGAGCCTTCAGTGAAATTTTCAGGAGCCTTCAGTGAAATTTTCGGGAGCCTTCAGTGAAATTTTGAGGAGGCTTTAGTGAAATTTTCAGGAGCCTTCAGTGAAATTTTCGGGAGCCTTCAGTGAAATTTTGGGAACCCTTCAGTGAAATTTTGGGGAGCCTTCAGTGAAATTTTCGGGAGCCTTCAGTGGAATTTTGGGGAGCCTTCAGTGGAATTTTGGGGAGCCTTCAGTGAAATTTTCAGGAGCATTCAGTGAAATTTTGAGGAGGCTTCAGTGAAATTTTCAGGAGCCTTCAGTGAAATTTTCGGGAGCCTTCAGTGAAATTCTCGGGAGCCTTCAGTGAAATTTTGGGGAGCGTTCTGT
>NC_090748.1:101898304-101913304 GCF_036898095.1 Palaemon carinicauda
AGTCTGGCGATCACCATTCAGTGAAGTTAATACCAGTGACTATCACTTTTGTTATCACTTGTACACAAATAATGTTTTTGTTTATGTAACATAAATACCTTTCATCTATGTTACTTTAAAAAAAAATATTATATTAAAGTAAACTAAATAGATTTTAAGTCTCAAAATTCAATCTTTTTAAGAAAGACTTAATTTCAATTGAGATTATTATAGATCTGGAGCTTCATTAACTATATTTGATATAAATTACTCCAATTATAATATATTCTCGCTCAGAAGAAATAAGCCTCATTAACCGAGTTCCCTCATTAGGTCTCTTACCTTCTTTGTTTGGTTTTATCGAAAGGAAAAAAAAAAAAGAATATTGGTTTGTTTACCTTGATTAATTAGTCTTTCTATGACTAATTTGTGATGAAACCCACTATCCTGATATCATGACCCTTACTTTTATATATATATATATATATATATATATATATATATATATATATATATATATATATATATACATACATATATATACTGTATATATACATATATACATATATATACACATATATACTGTATGTATATATATACATATATATATATATATATATTCATATACATATGTATATAAACATATATATACGCTGTATATATATATATATATATATATATATATATATATATATATATATATTATATATATATATTTATACGCAGTAAATATATATATATATATATATATATATATATATTTATACGCAGTATATATATATATATATATACATATATATATATGTATGTATATAATTTATATATATATGTATATAATATATATATATATATATATATATATATATATTTATACGCAGTATATATATATATACATATATATATACATATATATATGTATGTATATAATTTATATATATATATGTATATAATATATATATATATATATATATATATATAAATATATATATATATAAATATATATAAACCTTTCTGAGTTTGGATACCATGACGTGGTGAAAGAGTTTGTGTATCGCCATGCTCATCAAAGCTGTACTAGTCAGCCCCTCCCTCCCCCCCCCCCACACCCACAAGTTTGGTTGATGTGAATGATCATACGAAAATCTCCCACCATCGCCAATCCACAGTGACCAGCGTGGTTATGAAAATGGCCAAACCCCAGACAAGAATAAGGACATGTCTGAGGCCTTTGTTCTGCAGTGGATTAGAAAAGGCTCCATTTGTTGTTGTTGTTGTTGTTGTTTGTATATAACTGTATGCCATTAGTTCCAATGCTAAAGATTAGAAGTCCAGGTATTATTTTTTTTTTGTAATATATAACTTTAACATATTCTATCTTTTTTGAAAAAAAAAAATTACTTCAATAACTTTATTAAATCCTCTAGGAGCTATTCTTAAAAAATTTTTTTTTTCCTTTATTATGATAATGGAAAGTTTAAGCTGCTTTAAAATCAACATTAATATGAAGTTTTTTTTTAAAAAGATTTTTTACTTTCCTTTCACAATTTTCTAAAGTGATTACGAATATCAAATCCTTCATTACTTTCGTTTACCTTTTTTAGAAGCTAGTATTATGATGTTATAAAATAATTATGTTTATAATAAAAACGACAATTTTTTAATAACTTTCTGTTTGCTTTCAATATGAGATATCTGTGTTAACTTAAAAATGATATAATTATAAACGATAATTAATATTTAAACTCACAAACTCAATCTTTTAGCAAACAAAGTTACCTTGCACTGAGTCAACCATAGCTCTAGAAATTCATCAACTCATAATTCAACGAAACCATATATAATAATAGTTCCTTCCATTATGAAATATTTCCGTTCTAAATATATATATATATATATATATATATATATATATATATATATATATATATATATATATATATATATATATACCCCTCATTAACCGAGTTCGCTAATTAGGTCTCTTACCTTCTTTGTTTGACTTCATCAAAGAAAATAAAAAGTATATTGGTAGTCTTGCCTAATTAGTTTGTATATTACCCATTAGAGACCACCTATCCCTATTCTGACGTCATGAATATCTATTAGGTCGACCAAGAAAGTCTATCAGGATGACGTCAGAGATCCTAAATGAATGTTTAAGAATTTGGAAAGATAGAGTTGGTTGGGCTTAAGATATTGATTTAGGAACAATGCAAAGCCTGGATTTAAGGGTTTTAAGCTTTAAGGGCCGCTCATGAATGGCAGAGGCTACGAACGGTGGCAATGCCTATGGCAGGAGTCCTGGGTTTGCCAGGTTGGCCTTTTCTCAGGCCAAAAACCCCTAAAATTTGGCCTTTTAAAAATTGGTTGGCCTATAGTCATATCGTGAAAAAAGGTGGGCCTTAAGTACTATATTTTAGGCCTTTTTCTAATAATAGGTTGGCCTTTTAAAGCGCTGCGGTTGACTAGAAGTTGGCCTTTTCTCATTTAAAATACCTGGCAACCCTGAGCAGGACAGTGCTATATAGCTTATAATAAAGGAAACGAAGTAACCATAGAGACAGTAAGTCTGAATTCATTTGAATAAATTATTTGAATTATGGTATACAACTGGTTAACGGTTTAAATGCTACTCATGAATGGCAGAGGCTAGGGACGGTAAAAATGCCCTAGTAGGACAATGCCCTACAGACTGACCATATATACATATGATCAGCGCTAAAGCCCCATTTCTACCCAAGCTAGGACCATGGAGGGCCAGGCAATGGTTGCTGATGACACAGCCGTCAGAATCATAGGCTCCCCCAAAACGACACCCCCTCCCTCCTTTGCTGACAAGGACGGTGAGGTTACAGACACTACAAAAAACTTTCGAGCTTGAGCTGCTCTCGGATGCCGTAGCTAGGCGTTGGCTTAGAGATTGACCATATATACATGTGATCAGCGCCCAAGCCCCCTCTCCACCCAATGTAAGACCAGGGAGGGCCAGGCAATGGCTACTGATGACTCAGCAGGCAGACCTATAGGCTCCTCCAAACCCCTTTCCTTTGCTGACAAGGATGGTGAGGTTACAGATTACAGAAAAGCTATCGAGCTTAAGCTGGTCCCGAACCCAAGTCCAGTTGAACATCAGGCAAGGACGTTTCTAATAGGCTTTAAGAAAAAAAAAACAACAACAACAACATTAGTTGTATAAACTCTTCGATATAATCTGATTAATCATGTATCAATGATATTTTTTTTTCGAATGACAAATGTGACGTAATTTTAAATTAAGAAAATGAGGTTACGATCTCATTATAGAGCCCCATTTTTCAAACATTATTAGTTATATATTAAGCGAACTTATTTGGGTTCAATAATATCACCAAAAATAATTTGGAATTCTAAATATCAGAATAGATTTTAGAGAGAAGCTTTTACTCCATTATGCACGTCGGCTTTGGTAAAAAAAAAAATATATATATATATTATGATAAAAATTATCGATATCTAAAGAGATAAACTCACGAATATTACATATATTGAGACATAGTTAATAGATATTTTAAACTTTTATTTTGACAAACCTAAAAATCCATTCATATGATAGATATTTTTTATTAAGTAATTCGGTTTTGGTAAAATATATATATATATATATATATATATATATATATATATATATAAAAATATATATATAACATATATATATAAATATATTATGAAAAGAATTATAGATATTTAAAGTGATTAACCTACGCATATTATATATATTGACACAAAACTAATAGAGATTTGAATTTACGAATAATTCCCTTTTATTTTGACAAACCTAAAAACACATTTATATGATAGATATCTTTACTACGTAATTAAAATAATTATGATAGACCGATTATAAGGGGAAAAATAATGTTTTTAATCCTATTAACACTTTCATGAATATTTTATTTCTATAAAGTGAAGTAAAATCATAAGAAATGAAAAGGTACGAGAATATCCTATCTTAGTAAATACAAAAGAAATACTCATAAGTATTTAAAATTGGAAAGAAAAAAGAAAAAATGATAGATATGCATGTATGAACACGAAATACTTAGAATTATTCAAAATTAAAAGTTAGAGGCAAGAAATACATTTGCATATATGAAATTAAAATACTTGAAATTATTCAAAATTAAAATGTAATGGGGTAAGAAAACATTATAGATTTGCATGTATTAATACGAAATACTTAAAATTATTTAAAATTAAAAGGTTAGAACCAAGTAAAAATGATAGATTTGTATGTATGGACACGAAATACTTAGAATTATTTAAAAACTAAAGGTAATAGGGAAGAAAACATTATAGATTTGCATGTATTAATACCAAATACTTAAAATTATTTAAAATTAAAAGGTTAGAGGCAAGAAAAATGATAGATTTGCATGTATGAAAACAAAATACTTAGAATTATTTAAAATTTAAATGTAAAAGGCAATAAAAAATTATACATTTCCATGTAAGAACACGAAATACTTAGAAATATTTAAAATCAAAAGTATAGAAGGAATAAGAAATCATAGATTTCCATGTATGAACACGAAATATTTAGAATTGTTTAAAATTAAAAATAAAAGAGGCAAGAAAACATTACACATTGTATATATGAATACGAAATACAACTATTTAAAATTAAAATGAAGGAAGCAAGAAAAAATGATAGATTTGCATATATGAAAACGAAATACTTATAACGATTCAAAATTAAAAAATAAGAAGCAAGAATACATTAGAGATTCGCATGTAGGAACTTAGAATCAAGTAGCGACTACACCACACAACATAAGGAACTTTAGGCGTCATCAATTCCGACGAGAAAGCTAAGTTTGAGAGAACTTGAACTTTGAGTTCAACTTTGATGGGAAATTAATTCTGAAATCCCTTGATTGGCCAAGGAGTCCACTATTGCGTGGAGGATAAGCCATGATGCCTGAAAGTAAATTAGTTATTTTGTGACGATATTAAATTAGTTATTTTAAGGATATTGAATTAGTTATTTTATGAAGATATTGAATTTCTCATTTTATGATGTTAAATTTGTTATCTTATGACGATATTAAATTCGTTATTTTATGAAGATATTAAATTAGTTATCTTATGAAGACGTTGAATTAGTTATTTTATGAAGATATTGAATTTCTCATTTTATGATGTTAAATTAGTTATCTTATAACGATATTAAATTCGTTATTTTATGAAGATATTAAATTAGTTATCTTATGAAGACGTTGAATTAGTTATTTTATGAAGATATTAAATTTGTTATTTTATGAAGATATTTTTTTACATCAGCAATTTTTTTTATTTTCAACTATAAACAAAGATCATAGATTCCTTTTCATCTGTTGAACAAATGAAGTTTCAATGGCATCAATGGCACTTAGTGTTCATTACCATGATAATTATCATGGCTGGAAGGAAAATAATTCTTCACTTGAAAAAGACTAGTACTCTCACAACAATGTACGTACACACACACGCTTAAAATATATATATATATATATATATATATATGCATATATATATATATATATACATATATATATATATATGCATGGATATGTTTATCTATATATATCTATCTATATATATAGATAGATAGATATATCTATATATATATATATATATATGCATATTATGCATATATATGTATATATAGGTATATATATATATATATAGGTATATATATATGTATATATATATGTATATATAAATTTGTGTATATATATTATATATATATATACATATATATATAATTATACACACATATATATTCAAATAACTTACACACTTTCATTCACGCATTACAAGTAAAACATACATCAAGAACCTCACCCTTAATTCACAACGCCATCTATAACACTAGAGAAATACCATTAGAGTAATCTCCAAAGCATTAGCACACCAAGGAACACCAGAGGGACCCAACACACAACATATAACATATCAAACAACAATATGGTGAAGAGTGTTGCATATGCATGAGCCTTGAATATTCAGTCCAATGGGAGCGGTAAGTAATTAAGTTCGAGCATTACTGTGAGCGGTCCACTCAATGCCTTGGACAATAATTGTTTTTTGGGGGGAGAGGGTTGATGCTATTTCCTATATAAGTAGAGTGAGTTTATTCAATAATGGAAGAGTATTGCCTCAATTTTTCGATTCACCGAATGGGTTTTTTTGTGCGATCCTAATGGTAGGTTTTTACACAGAAATATATGTATATATATATAATATATATATATATATATATATACTATATGTATATATGCACACACATATATATACACTATACTGTACATATATACATATATATAAATATATATACACACACACTATATATATATATATATATATATAAATACCCACTCATATATATATATATATATATATATACATATATATATAAATACCCACTCATATATATATACATATATACAGTATATATATATATATATATATATATGTATATAAATATATATATATATATATATATATATATGTACATATTATAAATACTGTACAATCAGAGGTAAAGGGAAGGTCTAATTCATAAATAATTCAATGGTAATCAAGAGTTCAGACAACTTCATCACTGAATGACCCTGAATATTCATTCCATTAATTTGGGAGATAAGTTCATTATTTCCATTATCTAGTCCAGCAATGAATGGGGTTAATGGAGGTCATTAACCTTTGATGGATGGCGCCATTGTATTTAATCTAGGAGAGTCAATGGGTAAGAATCAATGTATTCGTTAGATTAATTTCGATATTTTAATACATCGTTTAAGCTGTTGTATTTGAGCATTACTGTGACTGGTTATAAGTTAAATAATCGAGATCTTTCTTATAATTTATATTTGATCATTACTATCACTAGATTTATATATATATATATATATATATATATACACATACATACATATATATGTATATATATATATATATATTTGATATATATATACAAAAATATACATATATATAAGTATATATATATATAATATATATATATTATATATATACATAATATATATACAATATATATATATATATACACATATATATATAAATATATATACAGTATATATATATATATATATATATAAATCTTGCAGTCTTAAATTTCCTTTTGATTAAAACCGTAATAAAGCATACCTGAATAACAATAAGACACGCAATTAAATGATATCAAGAAAATATTCCAGAAAGGTTTCCAGCCGCGCAAGTTCCCTTAACAACGGCAATTTGATCCTAAATAAAAACGTCCGTCACTTCGAATCCTATTCATGAAGAGCTTCTATTTACCTCCTTATTCAGCAACGTTTCTCAAACATTTGCCTTGCGTAAGGGCCTGAGGCAATTGAAACGTTCTCAACACATCTATTGGTATCTTCGCAACAGGGACACGTCCAATTTGCTGACGGAGGAGACAGTCTGTCCAAGGGCCTATTCAGTTGTTAGGGAACAATTTATTTATTTTTATTTTATTGAAATTGAAAATACTCATTTATTTAAATGGGTATTTTCAATTTCCAGTTAAACCAATTGACAAATCTGTATGTCTTTTTTTTCATTCCTAAATAATAATTTATTTTTTATTTGTAGTTAAACCGATTGAAAAATCTGTATTTTTTATTCCTAAATAATAGTATATTTTCAATTTGTAGTTAAACCGATTGAAATATGTCTTTATTTTTTATTGTATTCATAAAATAATAGTTTATTTCTCTTTTCTAAATAAATTTGTTGAAAAATCTGTATATATTTTTCCTTTCATTCCTAAATAATGGTATATTTTCAATTTGTAGTTAAACCGATTGAAAAAATTGTTTTAATTTTTTTTTATTACGAAATAATACTTTATTTTCGATTTCCAGTTAAACCGATTTTTTTGTCATTCCTGAATAATAGTATATTTTTTTATTTCCAGTTTAACGCATATCACTGTAGTAAAGACATTTTTTTTATCAAGTATAACATTATTTGGAATTAAAATATCATCCACATACCATTTTAATTCTTGCATATTTTGCTACAATTAACAATTAAAATAATTGACGTAGTTATTCCAAAATAAATTCACTACAGAAATATCCAGCCATACCACTCTAGTAACAACGTAATTTTTTTAACTATTGTAAACTTAATTAGTATGAAAATATCATACATATAATCTTTAAATTCTTGCATACTTGGGTACAACTGACATTTCATATAAATGACTATTACCCCAAAATAAATAAACTACAGAAATATCCAGTCATTTCACTGTAATAAAGTCGCAAATTATCTAATCTATTATAACATTGTTCAGAATAAAAATACTATAAATAACCTTTAAACTCTTTTATATTTTGTTACAACTGACATTTCATATTAATGATGTAGTAATTTCATATAAATGATGTAGTAATTCAGAGCAAAAAAAAAATCCAGTTATATCGCTTTTGTAAAGCTATAGTATTTTTTTTATATATTGTAAACATATTTAGAATGGAACCATCATCCACCTAACCTTTGGTACAATTTAAATTTCATATAAATGGCGTAGTTATTCCAAAATAAACTCACTACAAAAATATCCATTCATATCACTCTAATAAAGACGTCAATTTTTTATCTATTGTAAACATATTTAGAATAAAAAATATACTCCACATAACCTTAAAACTCCTTCATCTGTCCCAGCAGCAAACAAAATAATTCTAAATACTTTGAAATATATTTAGGTCTTGATATGCTTATTACTTTCAGTCGCCCCCCAAGCAATTTGCATCAATTATTCATTTTCAGTCGGCCACAAATTGTGTTATCCATATTATTCATTCTTTGCCCTCTTCGCTGAGGGTACCGCTCCCCTCTTTACCCTCTGTATTCCCCTTCTGAATTAATCATCTTCCTTCATTTACTATCATTCATTATCACTTTTTTTTTCTTTTGGTTATTTATTGACAAGTATTTCTCCTTCCCTTCTTTTCATAAAATATGAACGAGTATTAAAAGATGAAGCATGATCAACTAGTACATTTCTCAAGATTTTTTTCTGAAATATACATTATAGCTAGAAATTAATAATAAAATGGTCTGAAATTTAAAAGAAATAAAAAAGTAAATGAAATGCAAAATGAATAATAAAATTACATGAAATTTAAAAGGTATAAGAAAGTACATTTTGTTTTTCAAATATACATAAAAAAAATGACCTAAAATTTAAAAGAAATAGAAATATAAAGTATATTTCTAAAGAACCTATAAAATACTTAAATTGTAAAACTAAAGTTTCTTTTTTACCGTTTTCCAAAAAAAAGGCAAATTCACAAAGACCCTTAAGCAAATACCCCAGAGAAAAATAAATAATTCTACAATATTTTGGAATCCACGAACAAAATTATGTTCAATTAAGTTATCAGAGAATAATGGGCAATGAACTCTGAAGCAAAAGAGAGGCATCAGATATGGCGTGAAATCAAAGGCCTTTTAACTCTCTCCTCTGAATGAGATTAAACCAGAAGATGTACGATAATTTCTTTCGTTGCCCAAAAGAACGAGCGAGTAACTCTGGTCCTTATCTGGAGGAGAGCTTATATCAAAAGCATTTACTACTCCCTTCTCTCTCTCTCTCTCTCTCTCTCTCTCTCTCTCTCTCTCTCTCTCGGCCTTTATCGTCTAGGCGATTCGTCTTAATTTGTGGGAGTAGTGATAACTATTGATAAAAAATATGTTGATTTGAAATTTTATCAGAGCCAGGTGTTTATATATAATGTATATATATATACATACATATGTATATAATGTGTGTGTGCGTGCGTGAGTGTGCGTGTGTGTGTATATATATATATATATATATATATATATATTATTATATTATTATATATATATATATATATATACATATATATAGGTATATATATATCATATACATGTATATATAAATATATATATATATATATATTTATATATACATGTATATATATATTTATATATACATGTATATATAAGTATATATATACATAAGTATATATACATATATATATATATATATTTATATATATAAAACAACAATAAATGCACTCATTTCTAGTCCACTGCTGGACAAAGGCCTCAGCATGTCAATTTATGCCTAGGGCTTGGCCAGTTTTCATCACCACGCTGGCCACTGCGTATTGGTGATGGTGGGAGATTTTCGTTGGATTGCAAACAGCAAACCAACCTGGTATGGGTGGCCCTGACCACGTTAAGGCATCCCCACACAGAAAGGAAAAATAAAACATTTTAAGAACAGAAACCTTAAAATAAATATTTCCTATATAAACTATAAAAAACATTAACAAGAGGAAGAGAAATAAGATAGAATAGTGTGCCAGAGTGTACTCTCAAGCCAAGACAGTCGAAGAATATGGTACACAGGCTTTGTCACTACCCAAGACTAGAGAACAATGGTTTGATTTTGGAGTGACCTCCTAGAAGAGTTGCTTACCATAGCTAAAGAGTCTCTTCTACCCTTACCAAGAGGAAAGTGGCCACTGAACAATTACAGTGCAGTAGTTAACCCCTTTGGTGAAGAAGAATTGTTTGGTAATCTCAGTGTTGTCAGGTGTATGAGGACAGAGGAGAATATGTAAAGAATAGGCCAGACTAATCGGTATATGTGTAGGCTAAGGAAAACATGAACCGTAACCAGAGAGAAGGGTCCAATGTAGTACTGCCTGGCCAGTCAAAGGACCCCATAACTCTCTAGCAGTAGTATTTCAACGGGTGGCTGGTGCATTAGCCAACCTGCTACCTGTATGTAGTTATTTGTTGATTATGAAACTTAACAAGCAACAACAACAAAAATAATAATAATAATAAAAATTTCAATACATTCATCTAAGCGTAGCATTAATATGAACGATTTGCAAAAACATATCTACACATTTTATAATAATAAAAAAAAAAAACTCCATGCCATTTGCGCGTATTCGGGAACTGTTTTAGCATTTTTCAATATTCACATTGAAAACCTTCATTGGAACTGCATTTTGGAAAACGCTCGAACTCTCGAACTCACAAAAAAAATCTTTTGACAACCAGTGAAATTCTCTAAAGAAATTCCGGATTTTTTTTTAATGTTGTTTTCGCAATTAAAATCCACTTGAACTAAACCTAAAACTTCCAAATGACTCAAGTATAAGGACGTGCTCTTAAATCGTTCTGAAATTCTTCTTAGAATGTCTTTGTAAAAAAAAAAAAAAAAAAAAAAAATCATGATTCTTATATTCAATTTTCATATTCATTCGCCATAACATTTCGTTGACATATACTATCTCAGCGGAATATATATTTTTAGATGTGATCAATTCGTTGATTTTAAAACTTAAAATCCCAGGAATTTTTCTGATCAGTTTTTTATTATTTGAAATATGCAAGTATTTGTAGGTCTTGACTATTTGTATATTAAGGGGCCTGGTAAGGACCCCCAGCCCCCGCCCCGCCAAAAAAAAAAAAAAGACCCCTAGCCCCCGCCCCGCCCCCCCCAAAAAAAAGACCCCTAGCCCCCGCCCCGCCAAAATCCCAATCTCTTCTCCTTTCCTAGGGGTCTTGCCCTAAGGTCCTACAGTACATTAACAGATGGAGAGAAAAAAAAAAAACCATGAACCACTAAAGTTCTGAGAAAACACCACTATAAGGTTTGCCCGTAAGATTAAGCGTAGCTTCTTATGAAAATGAGATACAAAACTCCATAATAACTAATAAATAATAATTAATAATTCTAATTAATAATTAATAATTAATGATTAGTAATTAATTAATTAGTAATAATCAATAATCAATAATTAGTAATTAAAAATCAATAATTGATAATTAATAATTAATTGATAGTTTATCATCCAAAATATAATACATCTACTAATTTCTAATAAAAATTTACATTTGAAACCTCAGCTTTCTATACCCGAGATTCTTCTATCTCCAAAGCATTGCAATTGAATGAGAAAACATTACTGCACTAACCTTGCATCTCTGGAGTAATCGGTTGAAGGCACGTGCTGAACGAGGACAAAGGCAGAATCTCCCATCAGTGATCTGAAAAACACAAAATATTTCGATTGAAAGAGATGAAAGACAAAAGGAACTTCAATTATCACAAAAAGTCAATGAACGGAATATTCTCTCTCTCTCTCTCTCTCTCTCTCTCTCTCTCTCTCTCTCTCTCACACACACACACAATGTGGCAATTTCTTTACGTACAAAATAGCAACTACTTGGAATAGACTTCCAGTGGATGTAGTAAACAGTAACACAGTAAACGAGTTCAAGAATAAGTAACCTTGTGACTCTCTCTCTCTCTCTCTCTCTCTCTCTCTCTCTCTCTCTCTCTCAATGTGGCATTTCTTTACATACAAAATATCAAATACCTGGAATAGACTTCCAGCGGATGTAGTAAACAGTAACACAGTAAATGAGTTCAAGAATAAGTAACCTTGTGACTCTCTCTCTCTCTCTCTCTCTCTCTCTCTCTCTCTCTCTCTCTCTCTCTCTCTCTCTGCTGAATTATATAACTTCATTTTCTAAATTACATGCATATCAAGTGTGACTATTTTATGGATGAAATATCTCCCACGATTCCAATTTCAGATATTCCAAAGAATATTCAGTCATGATTGGAATATCTCGCTGCGAGGAATATTATTATATGAGATATGTGCTCCATATTACATGATCGATACCCATTATAAAAGAATGATTGATAGCTACGTGTGATATCAATTACGTCATATAATTCACTATCAAATTCTTATTAAATTGTGATTAATCAATGAGAATTTGGAGTCAATTTTTTAGGCAAACGTTGTCCAATTTTGTTTTATACAATTAAAAAATTATCTTTTTCAGACAATGTTTTGTTTTGATAGTCAGATGTGAGGTAAATTCAATAGCCTTCAATGAAATACTTTGTAAAATTTGAGGGAAAAATGCAGGAAATTAGATAATGATTTTTACACAAAGAAAATAAAATATATGATTGACAGAAATATAAAAAAATAGCTATACCATATACATTTGTGTTTATGTATGTGTGTTTTCACACACTCACACACACACACACATATATATATATATATATATATATACTGTATATATATATATATATATATACTGTATATATATATATATATATATATATATTTATATATATATATATGTAAATATATATTTACATGTATATATACATATATATATATATTGCTTCATCTTATATATATATATATATATATTTATATATATATAATATATATATATTTATATATAATATATATATATATATATATACTGTATATATATAGTATATATATATATATATATATATCTATATATATCTATATATATATATATATATATCTATATATATATATATATATATACTGTATATATATAGTATATATATATATACTGTATATATATATATAGTATATATATATATATATATATATCTATATATATATATATATATATATATCTATGTATATATATATATATATATATATATGTGTGTGTGTGTGTGTATTGCTTCTTCTCAATAGTAAATCGCAATAGTATTGATTTACTGTTTTCCTTTGATACATCTATCGGAAACAACTAACATGAGTTATTGCATGATATTTTATGATAGCCCGTTTCCTCAATCTCCCCATTTGCTTGTACAGTAGAATTCAAAAGTCCCTCGACGTTCCATCACAGAGATGAAAGTATGGGACTCTCTCCCCTTTGAAAGTTATATTAAAGTTATATCAAAGTTTCAGTGGCATATTTAATTTGATTGTAGAATCAAAGGCTATGAAAGTGTATCGGTTTTTCTATGATGTGAGCTTTTGATTAATATTAATCGATCGTCAAAAGCTTTAACATCAATCAAATGCAAAGTGAATAGGGATGAAAAAGCTTCTCTGAGTATAACTTATGGATTCTGTCAGAATATTTGGTTTTCTCGCGTTTCAAAACATGTAGTGTATTTGTGTCACAAAAATGATAGTAGAGGAATGTTTAAACTATTTGGATAATAATTATGTTAATGGAATATTTAAGTATTTACGAAACTTACAGAAGACTATATTTAAATATATATATATATATATATATATATATATATATATACATATATATAATCATATACTGTATATATACATATATAGATATATATATACCTATAATATATATATATATATATATACATACATATATATATATATATATATATGCAGCATATATACAATTTTGTATATTTCATTGGAATTCTGTTTTTAATGGTTTTTATTATGCAACAATTTGATATTTACCCTTTGCCCAATAGATTTTTTTTTTTTAATATTTTCAATATATGAATAGACACTAATATCACCATGAGCAATAATATTATTAACAACGTAAATCCAAAGTGCACTATAATCCGAGGTCTGATTCGTATTTTTAATATGAATATATAATTCCAATTGAAAAATACAGACAATTTCCAATGAAATTACAGACAGTTATAACGGAATATTCTTCTAATAGAAGATTCACAATTAAAAACATTAAACTCTTGTTCCTGTTAATTCCAGGAAATTTATTACAATTAAAATCGCAAGAATCAAAATTATATTACTATTACTTTTAGTATTACTGAATTACCGGATAATTATGATTACCATTGTTTATCAGCAGAAAACAAGCAATTATCCCATTATAACTCTTTTGTTGTCTAAAACTATATTTCCAAATTATATAGTTGGATTAAAATTATAATTTCATAAGTGTTTTGATAAAAATTCAGTACAGAGACTCTATTATTCATGGGTATCGTATATATTATAACGATCACGTGATGATTTCCTTGCTCGTCACTTGGAAAAAATCAGTTATTTTTAACTATAAACGAAGGACCAACGCCATCTATTGGCTTCTTTTCAAATAGTTGAAGTTGTGGGGGAAGACCGATGGTAGTCATTGGCAATATTCGTGTTTATCACG
>NC_090748.1:101918304-101925804 GCF_036898095.1 Palaemon carinicauda
AGAACCAAGTTTGAATTCTCTGTGGCAACGATGTTGAAACTTTTGGCTGATTACGTGAATTGGAAATTGTGCTTGACCGTGACCTTGACCTTTGACCATGACCTTCCAAAATTTAATCATTTCCAGCTTTTTACATAACAGTTAATCCCTGCAAGTTTCATTACTCTACGATTAAAGTTGTAGCTAGGAAGCTGTTCGCAAACAAACAACAAACACGGGCGAAAACATAACCTCCTTCCAACTTCATTGGCGGAGTTAAAAATGGCGATCAATACCATAATTAGGTTAATTGGCTAAAAATTAGAAATTCTTTTTTATTTATCTAGATTTTTTAATGAAGCCTTTGCAACTGAAGGCCTTTTATACCTTACTACATCAAAGATCGAAAAAAAAAAACACGGGAAAAAATATTCAATGGATTTTTTTATATTGCAACATGAAAATGTATCCACCTTTAAAGAATTTATATTCAATTTATGGGTGATATTAGGCATTGTTTGATCCTATTATGGCTTTGGGAGTTTTCTTTGTAAGTTGGATTATAAAAAAACTGTTTTTTGGGGAAATTTATAATAAAAGAGAAACATCTGTGGTACTAACACCAAGTATTTTCAATTACTTTTTGCCCCATATGTAATAGAATTTCTCGTTATTTTTTATGGATTCAGGACTCGTATACACTTAAGTTCACAATATCCCTACTATTTTTCAATTAAAATCAATAATTATTACCATATTTTTAAAGATAGGCAGTAGATCTAAAACAGGTTGTAAGCTCTTGCATATAAAGCGACCAAGGATATAAAAAAGATTATTAATTTATAAGAACAAAATAAAATCGAAATAATAACATAACACTGGGGAAGCTGGGGGTAGTTGGGGGAGCCTATAGATCTATCTGCTTCGTCATCAGCAGCCATTGCCTGGCCCTCCTTGGTCCTAGCTTTGATAGAGATGGGGCTTGGGTGCAGATTAGTCTATGATCAATGTTCTTCACTGCTATAAATATATAATATCTTCCAAAAGCACAATGATAAATAAATTAAAACTCCCAAGGAAGAATATAAAAGCGAAAAGACGAAAGTAAGAGTTTGGAAAAGAAAATAAATGCTAAGAAGGAATGCAAAATATTAGAGGAAAACTCGAGGGCAAGGAGAAAGTTTTAAAAAGAAAGTTTTAAAAAGAAAGTTTTAAGAGGAAAAGGTGACGAAGAAGAGGAGGGTGAGAAACAAAAGAAATCAGCAGTTGGGGAGGAAGACTCCCTCGGTAATATAGGAGGGAAGAGGGAAGTGGTATAATAAGGAATAGAAGAGCGAAGAGATGTAAAATATATATTATGAAACAAATAAAAAAAAGAACTATAAAAAAGTAAATACAAGTAGTGTAAAGAGAAAAAATATTGGACTAAATGGCAAACGATTTTTTTAAGTGAATGAGATATGATGTAAAAACAGGAGTAAAAAAGGATAAAAGTTCCAAGTTTCATTTTTAAAAATATAAAAAAATTATGTGATGATGCAATTATGAATAGAAGAGTCAAGGGGACTGGGTTGGAAAGGGTAGGAAATATAAAAAAAAATATATTATGAAACAAATGAAAAAAAGAACTATGAAAAAAGTGAATGGAAGCAGAGAGAAGAAAAAATATTGCACTTAACTGCAAAAGGGTTTTAGAAAGTAGAGATATTATGTAAAAACAAGAGTGAAAAAAAAATATTCCCAAGTTTCCTTTCTAAAAATACTAAAATACAATATGTGATGATACTATTAGGAATAAAAGAGCGAAGGGAATTGGGATGAAAAGAATAGGAATAATGAAATATATATTATAAAATAGATGAAAAAAGAACTATGAAAAAAGTAAATGAAGTAATGTTAGGAGAAACTAAAACGCAAAAAAATTTTGAAAGTAGATAAAAAATATTAAAGTTACAAGATTCCTTTTTAAAAACACTAAAAACATATGAGATGATACAATTAGGAATAGAAGAGCAAAGGGAACTGGATTGAAAGGGATAGGAATTATAAAATATACATAATGAAATAAATGAAAAAGGCCTTGAAAAAAGTAAATGAAGTAAGAAGAATAAAAATATTTGACTAAAATACAAAAGGTTTTCGAGAGTAGATGGCTACGATGAGATATATTAAAATAAAAAAAAGTAAAAAAGAACAAAAGCTTCAAGTTTCCTTTTTAAAAATATCCAAAAAATATTTTGAGGAAAGAGAGAGACATTGTGTTTAATCAAGGAAATGCATCAACATTTTTCTAAGGCTTTGCAAGTTCCTATTTTCATTTGCTGAGTTACCGAAGGAAAAAAAAATCATATTTATGAAATATCACAATGAAATGTTTAATCAAATGGAGAATGTTTTTAGAAATGTTTTCATTTGCAACCAACAAACAGTAACTTTTCCTTCTATTCAGAAAACGTATGTATGTATGCATGTATGCATGTATACCTGTATGCATGTATGTCTGTATGTATGCATGTATGTATGTATGTACGCATGTATGTATGTATACCTGTATGCATGTATGTCTGTATGTATGCATGTATGTATGTATGTACGCATGTATGCATGTATGCCTGTATGCATGTATGTCTGTATGTCTGTATGTATGCATGTATGTATGTATGTACGTATGTACTATAATTATTATTATCAACTAAGCTATAACGTTAGTTAGAAAAACAAGATGCTATAAGCCCAAGGGAAAAATAGCCCAGTGAGGAAAGGAAATAAGAAAGTAAATACACGATATAAGAAGTAATGAACAATTAAAATGAAATATTAAAAAAAAACATAACATTAAAATAGATATTTCATATATAAACTATAAAAAGACTTATGTCAGCCTGCTCATCACAAAAACATTTGCTGCAAATTTACATGTATGTATGTATGTATGTATGTATGTATGTAAAAGAAATTATTTCACAAGCAACAGAGTATTAAAAGTATAGCTAGATCAGCATAAATAATTATTCAAGAAAGCATTTACTTTAAATGTATGTATGTATGTATGTATGTATGTATGTATGTATGTTCGTAAGTTAAAAAAAAAAAGTATTTCACAAGGCAACAGAATATTAAAAATAACATGGAGAATTATTCAAATGTATTTTGCATTCCAAGAATGAGATAATATACAGTCAATGTTAAGTCCTAAGTCCGAAGAAAACTGGATTAAATTGAAAATAAAAACTTTATTTTAGTCAAATTCACTCTTAACTTAAGAGTCATTATACTTCAATTTAAAAAATCTTAAGCAAAATTTAAAACTTTGACGGATACGATTTTAAGACTTCTATTCATGATGGTAATAGAAATAGATTCCGATGTTTATTTAAAAGATTTACTCAGAAAAGAACTTTACTGGTTCCCCTAAGAAAGATTTGTCAGAATCTTCATTTTTTTTTTCAAACTGTATAAATAATTTCTGTCTTAGCGTTGAATTATACAATGTTGAAAAAACCGTAATTTTAATCGGAAATTCTCCGTAAAAATATACTGTTGTCACCCGTATTTCAGTAAAATATACGCGACAGTAATTTTTACCCTACTTTATCTTTTACGGGTTGGTGACCAGGATATCACTCTTTTACGCCAATATATCCGTGTTTAAAAGGGTAAATGCCTGGCAACATTTATTCCAGGATTTTTTTTTTTTTACTGCAAATAGGCAAATACAAAGATAATTAGAAAGCGAAAACAATTACTTTTACCCAGGAGCATTTATTGATTAGTTTTCTATCCTCCTTTTAAGCAGATTCTTTAATTGTTTCTTTCAAAAATCATTTCATCATTCTCAATTCTTCGAATTTCACTGATAAATGGGATTATTACTGATTAGCTTGAAATGTTGACAGCTTAAGGGGGGTTAACCTTTCTATCCTCCCTTTGAGCAGATTCTCTAATTGGTTCTTTGAAAAATCATATTTAATCATTTTCTCAAAAATTCCGCGAATTTCATCGATAAATGGGAATATTACTGTTGTGGTGGTCGATATGGTAAAATCTCTGACTGGTGAACGCCAGACTGGGGATCGAATCTCGCTTAAATTAGTTAGTTTCTTTGATCGCTGTAACCTCACCATCATTGTGAGCTAGGGATGGGGGAGTTTGGACCAGCCTAAAGGTCTATCTGCCGAGTCATCAGCAGCCATTGCCTGGTCCTCCTTGGTCCTAGCTTGGATGGAGAGGGGGCTTGGGTGCTGATCATATGTATATATGGTCAGTCTTTAGGGTATTGTCCTGCTTGATAGTGCAATGTCCCTTCCCCTTGCCTCTGCCATTCATGGGAGGCCTTTAAACCTTTAAAACCACAGTGAAAACTCCGGTATTATCAAAGAAGATTCTATTTGCATAGGATCACAAGGGAAATCATTATGACTCTCTTAGCTTGCAAATTTGCATTTGCAAATTTGTAAATGAAGGCAACTGAGCAGAATGACCCAGTGGAAATGTTGATCTCGTTTTGCTTCTGATTAAGATTTGAAATTTTATTTTTGTCCAGGAAGTTTAAATTTGGTAACTTTCAGAGCTGTATTACAATATTCGAAAATGCAGTATTTGTTGTTCGTTTCAACATACACTGTTTAATAATAATAATAATAATAATAATAATAATAATAATAATAATAATAATAATCGAAAATTATCCGTAAAACTATGTTTTCAGCCGTATTTCATAAAATAAAGGCGACCGTAATTTTACCCTACTTTGTTATTATCTCTTACGGGGCGGTGACCGTAGTATCACCCCTTTAAGTCTATATATGAGTTTTTAAAACTGGTAATGTTAAGCAACATTTATACTTTTTTTTTACGGCAAATATTTAAGTATCTTGTACAAAATAACAACGACCACTTAGAATTAAAATTCGCTATTTTTTTTTTTTTTAATTCTAAACATTATATTCGAACATGCACATTCATCCTCACATTCCAACTAATCAATGAATGTCGGAATTCCACTCCATCAGCCTCCTTCCTTCCTTTCTCAGCATTTCGAAGTGGTACGAAGCTTATAAGAAATGAAGCCCGAATAAGATTCGCTTTTTATGAGACAAACTCAAAATGCAAATGAAATTGCCTTACGCTCAGTAATAAGAAAGAGATATACTCTCTTCGGGTTTAAAATGTCTGGGGAATTTATTCCAGGAATGGAATTATTTCCAGGCGTGGAATTAAAGGCTGTAAGGAAAGTATGATTAAGGGAAGGTCGTGGGCTGGACGGCTTTTGGAATCCTGGAAGGAATTCCGATCTCAAATTTCTCTTCATACCTTGAGAGAGAGAGAGAGAGAGAGAGAGAGAGAGAGAGAGAGAGAGAGAGAGAGAGAGAGAGAGAGAGAGAGAGAATATTTTCCTACATTTATAGATCAAAACAGTATCCATTTTTGTCTTATTTATAGTCCTCCACATTGATGTTAAACACAGTACTGTGAGATATATATATATATATATATATATATATATATATATATATATATATATATATATATGTGTGTGTGTGTGTGTGTGTGTGAATAAATTACAATTATTAAAACATGGGAAATAGAGAATATAATACAATTCTCAGAACTATCAATCTAACAATAAAAAAAAATCCTAACACAAATGAAGGTAGTTGAAACAACAGCAAAATTAACAGCTGAACAAAGAACAGAGTAACAGACACAGCTTCTGCTAATGCCCAACATCGACTGACGCAACAGTCGGATCTCCTTAGACTTTGTGGCAATTAGGTTAGTGTTGCCAGATGAGCCTCCCTTGATATCTGCTCTCAAGAAGGATTTTTAAAGGATTGTAGGAACGAAATTGGTGTCTGTTGCAAGGAAAGAGTTCAGTTGCATTTGGCAACATTATTGCAACGATATGTAGATTATTTATTTCTTAATTCCCTTTCCTCACTGAGCTATTTTTCCCTGTTAGGAATATTATACCCTTTATCATTCTCTAAGGAACTCATGAATTATATTCTTTATCATTCTTTATGATGAATAACATCCTTATATCCTTTATCATTTAAATCATATCCTTTATCATTCTCTAAAGGAAGCATGAATCATATCCTTTATCATTCGCTAAAGGAAGCATGAATCATATCTTTTATCCTTCTCTAAAGGAAGCATGAATTATATCCTTTATCATTCTCTAAAGGAAGCATGAATTATATCCTTTATCCTTCTCTAAAGGAAGCATGAATCATATCCTTTATCATTCTCTAAGGGAATCATGAATCACATCCTTTATCATTCTCTAAAGGAAACACGAATCATATCCTTTATCATTCTCTAGAGGAAGCATGAATCATATCCTTTATCATTCTCTAAAGGAAGCATGAATCACATCTTTTATCATTCTCTAAAGAATTCACGAATTATATCCTTTATCATTCTCTAAAGAACTCATGAATCTTATCCTTTATCATTCTCTAAAGATCTCATGAATCATATCCTTTATCATTCTCTAAAGGAAGCATGAATCATATCCTTTATCATTCTCTAAAGGAAGCATGAATCATATCCTTTATCCTTCTCTAAAGGAAACATGAATTATATATTTTATCATTCTCTAAAGGAAGCATGAATCATATCCTTTATCATTCTCTAAAGGAAGCATGAATTATATCTTTTATCATTCTCTAAAGGAAGCATGAATCATATCCTTTATCATTCTCTAAAGGAAGCATGAATCATATCCTTTATCCTTCTCTAAAGGAAGCATGAATTATATCTTTTATCATTCTCTAAAGGAGGCATGAATCATATCCTTTATCCTTCTCTAAAGGAAGCATGAATTATATCTTTTATCATTCTCTAAAGGACTCACAAAAGGCAAACTTACTTTTCCCAAACCTCAGTCTCACAAGATGCACCTATGAATACGTAAGTAATTTCTCAATGAAATCTGTGAATTTTTCCAACCATTGTTTGTGTAATTTAAACTTATTAAAACTTTCATGGGAACTTTCTAAGCAACTTTCATTTGCGGATGAAATATCCCGTTCTTTTTTGGGGAGATTTCCTAAAAATCTAAGAAATTAATCAGTGTCTCATCTTGCATGGAAATTCCATTGAGTATTTTACTCCGCTTAGAATTCATTAAAGAGACACCGTGTAAAACATTGATGATCTTTTATGTCGTCACGAATTCTATGTTTTAATGCTTGGCTTTCCAACTATTCATAATTAATCATTCTTTCTCTATTATAAGGAAATAAAATGGTATACACACAGATATTGTATGTAGGTAGTAGGTTGGCCAAGGCATCAGCCATCCGTTGAGATACTACCACTAGAGATTAATTGGATATAAATCAGATCCTTCTCTCTGGTTACGGCCCATTATACCCTTGTTACACATGCATCAAATACACTGGCCTATTCTTTATTCTCCTCCGTTCTCATACACCTAACACCGCTGAGATTACCAAACAATTCTTCTTTGCTCAAGGGGTTAACTACTGCACTGTAATTGTTCAGTGGCTA
>NC_090748.1:101930804-101938304 GCF_036898095.1 Palaemon carinicauda
ACCCTAAGATTGAGAGTGGACCTAAGATTGTCAACGTGCACCTCTAATTAATCTCCCAAACCCTAAGATTGAGAGTGGACCTAAGATTGTCAACGTGCACCTCTAATTAATCTCTCAAACCCTAAGATTGAGAGTGGACCTAAGATTGTCAACGTGCACCATTAATTAATCTCTCAAACCCTAAGATTGAGAGTGGACCTAAGATTGTCAACGTGCACCTCTAATTAATCTCTCAAACCCTAAGATTGAGAGTGGACCTAAGATTGTCAACGTGCACCTCTAATTAATCTCCCAAACCTTAAGATTGAGAGTGGACTTGAGATTGTCAACGTGCACCTCTAATTAATCTCCCAAACCCTAAGATTGAGAGTGGACCTAAGATTGTCAACGTGCACCTCTAATTAATCTCCCAAACCTTAAGATTGAGAGTGGCTTAAGATTGTCAACGTGCACCTCTAATTAATCTCCCAAACCTTAAGATTGAGAGTGGACTTGAGATTGTCAACGTGCACCTCTAATTAATCTCCCAAACCTTAAGATTGAGAGTGGACTTGAGATTGTCAACGTGCACCTCTAATTAATCTCCCAAACCTTAAGATTGAGAGTGGACTTGAGATTGTCAACGTGCACCTCTAATTAATCTCCCAAACCTTAAGATTGAGAGTGGACTTACGATTGTCAACGTGCACCTCTAATTAATCTCCCAAACCTTAAGATTGAGAGTGGACTTAAGATTGTCAACGTGCACCTCTAATTAATCTCCCAAACCTTAAGATTGAGAGTGGACTTAAGATTGTCAACGTGCACCTCTAATTAATCTAGCAAGCCGTAAGATTGACTGGAAGTGGGATAAAAGATGATCAACGTGCTTTTGAAGCTATCAATGCATTTTAGGTGTTCTGTGTTGAAGGCACCTGAATTCGACCATCTGTTCATCAAAGTAGATTCTAGTGATGTGGGTGTAGGTGCAGTCTTCATGCAGACTTGTAACGCTGAATTACTTCAGTTTCTTGTTCTTAAAGTAAATTCTAGAGTACAATGGAGTAGCAGCTTTGGCTCTCCTTATGATCTTGAAAAGTTTAATGTGTATTATAATCTTTTCTGACTATTAATCCATTGTCTTTAGTAAATAAAATTAAAAACTAATAAAAAAAAGTCAAGGTTACCTCTGGAGTCTTGGCCCCGCAGTAGTATAACTTTGGGATACTACATATGAGGTTAAAGAAAACTTTATTTCTGACATGTTTTCTAAAAGTTGAATTTTTGTTTTTTTATATATTAAAATTCTAATGTAACATCTTGTTACCTGGATCCATAATGTTCAGCTTCCTCTTAAAGGGAAGGATGTTAGAAATAGTCTCATATGTCTCGTTTGTGTTCCCAAATATGGACTTTCATGAAATTTACTATAATTTTTTTTTAATGTTATTTGTATATGTGTACAGTTACTATAGCTGGGGGATAGTTTAATCTTTTTAAGTTAGAATTTGTTTTAAAAGCAGATTCGCCGACTCTGAGTATCTTATAAGGGTTAATCTTTTATTATCTCAAAAAGTATTTCGTAATTTCCTTCAGAAGTAATTTTGTCATTGCTTTTTTCTATTAGCAGTTATTCTTTTAGTTTTTTAAGTTTTGTTGTGATTTAGGATTATTTAAAAGGTATATACTTTGTAAATTTGTTGGGAGTATTTCTACAATCTTCTTCAAATATGAGAAGATAGTTTTACGTTAGTCTTTGTCGCCTTTGTTATACATTAAATCTTATTATCAGACTGTCTCTTTATACAGATCCAACATTGCTACCAGAAGTGTAACAATCTCATATATATACATACGTGTATGTATTTATACATACATCATATGTGTATATATGTATCATGCATGTTATATATATACTGATATATATACATATACATATATACATATATATATATATATATATATATATATATATATATATATATGTGTGTGTGTGTGTGTGTATGTGTGTATATATATATATATGTGTAGACATTTCGTATTTCATATTTACACCATTCTTTCTTAAATCATAAAAGCATTTAACACTTAGGTTTAAAACAAGCCTAAGTGAAATCTAAGATGATTGGCTATGTGAATTCTCCAATTCCTATATGATGATTTTAGTATATTAAATTTGCTATTGATATTCTCAAGAGGAAGTTTCTACTTGGCAAAGCAACGAGGCAAGTACGGTATTGGGAGGATATGTTTTGAATGACTTTGAATAACGATTACATTAATAATCAGATGTTTTTTAAAGCAATGTGGAAAGTACGGTAATGAGAAGTTTTAAATTTTGAATAACTATTATATTAATAATCGGATGTTTGCCATAGTACATAAACATAAAGAAGAATGGTGTGATATTAAAACACATCAGTCAGTTGGTAGCGTAAGTTTTGAGACATGGTTATAAGGATATAAACCCATGGATATCAAATAATACGTGGGATACTATAAAAATCGGACAAAGTAATTGATGAAAGTTTTCGAAGTAATGAAAATCATAAGGTAGAACATGCCAAGTATTGACAGCGAGGTCAAAAGAAACGCCAGGAATGACTGGAGAGAATACATAGACAGGAAAGCATGTGAGGCTGGCAAAGTTATGATGAATTCAGAGGTGGCTATAGAGTAAGAGTCACTCATATTATTATTTGCTAAGCTACAACCCTAGTTGGAAAAGCAGGAAGCTATAAGCCCAGGGGCTCCAACAGGGGAAATAGATGTGAGGAAAAGAAACAATGAAAAATAAAATATTTTGAGAATAACATTAAAACAAATATTTCCTAAATAAACTATAGAAACTTTTAACAAAACAGGAGGAAATGAAATTAGATAGTGTGCCTAAGTGTACCCCTCAAGCAAGAGAACTCGGGTTGTGGAAGGCCATGGTACAGAGGCTATGGCACTACCCAAGACTAGAGATCAATGGTTTGATTTAGGAGATTCCTTCTTTAGAAGAGCTACTTATTAATAAAGCTGAACAAACTATTGCTAGTTTTAGTGATTTAAAGAACTCATATGAGCTAGGTAAAAAGGAAATAATGAATCCAGTATGGATTGAGAAACCGACAATAAAACATTGAATAAACTCGACAAGAATGGATTGAATAAAACAAAGACTATCCAATATTATGGCCATCTTATATGAAAATCTAATGATTATTGTCTATATCAATATAGACTTTTTCCATGAAAACCATATTCAATCACAAGTAAAATTATAGCTCCGCCAATAAAAATGAAAAGCAAAGTCAATATCCTTTTCTGAAAAAGGGGAAAAATTAACTTCTTTGGAAAAGCCAATACAATAACTGCAATATTCAATCTGTAGTAAAACGAATAATAGCTCCGCTACAAAAAATGAAAAGCAAAGTTGATATAATTTTCTGAAAAGGGGAAAAAATGACTTTTGGAAAAGCCAAGAGCATGGAAAAAATTAATTATAGCTTCGCTAAAAAAAAAGCAAAGTTAATATAATTTTCTGAAAAAGGGGAAAAAATAACTTTTAGAAAAGCTAAGAATATAAAATGTTCACTCTCACAAAAATAATGAAACCCTAGAAATTCTTTTGAGGGAAAAATCTAGCCTTAGATGGAATGAACAACTATATAACCTTAATGAATTAAGACCCTTTAAAGGAAAAACGTCAACAAAACAACAATGGAGGGGTAAAGAAAGGGTCCTCACCCCCCCCCCCCAAAACCCCCCACCCCCAAGGGAACCTTGAAAAAACCCGGCTTCAAAGAGGAATGAAAGCCGTGGAGGGGAGCGAAGGGGGAAGTAATAAAGTTAATGTAGAGGCCCCAAGCGATAGGGATATACACAAAGAAAAGAAGAGAAAATGCTTTAATTGGAGACTAATTCTTGTAATACTACACCTGCAACAGTATATATATATATATATATATATATATATATATATATATATATATATATATATATATATATATATATATATACAGAGAGAGAGAGAGAGAGAGAGAGAGAGAGAGAGAGAGAGAGAGAGAGAGAGAGAGAGAGAGAGAGAGAGAGAGAGAGTCCATAACTTCATATGCAATGAATACATGAATACATATATATATACATATAATATATATATATACAGAGAGAGAGAGAGAGAGAGAGAGAGAGAGAGAGAGAGAGAGAGAGAGAGAGAGAGAGAGAGAGAGAGAGAGAGTCCATAACTTCATATGCAATGAATACATGAATGCACATATATATATATATATATATATATATATATATATATATATATATAATTGTATATATATTATATATATGTAATTGTATATATATTATATATATAATTGTATATATACATACATATATATATATATATATATATATATATATTATATAGAGAGAGAGAGAGAGAGAGAGAGAGAGAGAGAGAGAGAGAGAGAGAGAGAGAGACTTTCCTAATTTTAGTATGTTTAATTTCAAAAGTTAATCACCAATGGATCTCATATAAGCATTTCATCTAGAGATAATGAATTAACAAATTAACCAATCAATCTGAATACTTGTTCGACGAGTTGACTTACTGATAAGAAGAGATATATCCAATACGTTTGAAAAGACAAAGTAAAGGAAATATATAACTACTGAACCAAGCAATGATGGAACAAAGTTGGTTTGCAATCTTTGAACCAATTAAGTAATAAAAAAAACAAAATTTTGAAAAGTTCTTGAACTAACCATGAGTCTGAAATGCTTCCTAGCACAGTCGAATCTAGCAACGTACGTGTCAAGAGTTCTTGGAAACAATGTAACTTCACCAGAGTTGGAAAGATACTGAACCAGGCAATAAAATACACAATCAATGCTACTGAACCAAGCAACAACATGAACAGCCAAAGATACGAAATACCTGAGCAATGCTAAGGTGGATATGTCATTGAACAAAGCTGATGTACAAATAAGAATAAACAAAGCTGGTTGTGAATGCAATTGAATCTATTTGATCATAAACCTAAGTAAGCTAAAAATGTCCACTTATCTGATTCCAGATGTAAACCCACTGACCAGAGCACTATATGAATTAAACTGAAGTAGTCACATTACTGAAATAAACTGACTGAGGAAATCACTAGGCTAAGCTGAAAAGCAAAATTGATGAAGCCAAGCATTAGCTTGACTCAGCTTAGTTACAGAAGTCATTTATATAAACAGTACCACTTTTATTATTATTATTATTATTATTATTATTATTATTATTAATTGTCAAGCTACAACCCTAGTTGGAAAAGCAGAATACTATAAGCCCAGGGGCCCCAACAGGGAAAATAGCCCAGTGAGGAAAGGAAACAAGGAAAAGTAAATATTCTAAGGGCAGTCACAACATTAAAAGAAATAATTCCTATAAAAACTATAAATACTTCTAACAAAACCAGAGGAAGAGAAATTAGATAGAATAGTGTGCCCGAGTGTACCCTCAAGCACTTATCTAAATAAAGTTGAGGTAGTCAAGTTACTGATATAAACTGACTTAGGCGGGTTATTAAGTTAAGCTAAACAGCAAAACTGATCAAGCCAAGCATTAAATTGTCTCGCCTTAGTTGCAAGAAGTAATAAAGGCAAGCTATTTTGCAGACAATGTTAGTTGTAGTATGTTAAATAAGCCAAACAGTAAAGCTAACGAACCACATAGTTTAGTAAAGGTTTGAACAAAGCTTTAGGTTTTACTAATTATAATCAAATCTCTTTGTACATTTAGAAATAGTCATTATATTAGGCTGAAAAAAACTGTATAAAGATATTCTTTCGGACGTGGTAGATTTGGATCAAAATTGGGTTTTTGTGTTAGTATTTACTCTTGTTTCATTAAATGTTTTTTATAGCGTGTTGCCCTATATCTGAATCATGTTAATGAAAAGAACGGCAAAATGACTTCATACCTGACATTTATCTAGTTGAAAGTAAGATTATCTTAAAACAATATATCTTATAGACCGTCCCGAGACAAAGAGTGAGCTTTGATAGAGACATACGTAACGTTGACGTAAAGTTTTGATACATTTACGCAATGCTGACGTAAATTTTTGATAGAGTTACACATTATTGACATAAAGTTTTGATGGAGTTATGCAATGTTTACGTAAAGTTTTGAAATACAGAGAATTGCCCAGACTTCCTTGATACTATGCGATGAAAGAGGAATATCGTGCGATATTGAAGCTTATTGCGTAATTCCAGCAGTGGATTTGGCCTTCCAGGAAGGCATGAAACGTTGTAACCAGTGTATGTAGCAAGTAACTTAATTCCAGAAGCTATCAGTAACAAATACATTTATTGTATTACTTTTAGTTTAGGGTTCTACACTGTTTTAGATGATCATTTCGTAAAAAAGAGAATTTTAATGAAAAGAGAAAAAGCAATTTCAACCTATTTTTAAGGTTTAAAGGCCACTCATTAATGACAGAGTAATTAAATTAATCAGAGTAATACAAAATTCGCACCTACTTGTAATAACTGTAGGTTTCTTGATAGCTTCAGTGGGCCTTTTATTTATATCCTTTTCCTATTTTAAAGGTTTAAAAGCCACTCATTAATGGCAGAGTAATAAACAGAAATTAGAGCAATACATAAATCACACATACTTGTGATAAATTTTGGTTTCTTGATGGCTTCATGGGGCCTTTTATTTATATCCTTTTTCGTTTAAATAATGGTTGTCTCTTTTGCTACAATATCCCAGGCTATTCTTAGACAAATTTCATTTTCGTTTTATTGAAGACTCGGAGAGCGACCCCAATTAGCGACTTTTGTAGGCGAGTGATCCTTTGAGAGCGCAATAACAATTCTTGCTGTCAATCCAATTATTTCATAACTGGAGTTTTCTCCTTTTTTCTTCTTTCACCAAAAAAGGACTTTACATTGAATCTTTTAAATGTACAGAAAAGTCTTTGCCAATATATATATCAGAGAGAGAGAGAGAGAGAGAGAGAGAGAGAGAGAGAGAGAGAGAGAGAGAGGAGAGAGAGAGAGAGACGAGAGAGAGAGAGTTTTAACCGGGCAGTGACTTGTGACTTTATATCTTTAAAAGGAAATATTTTACATTATTAGTCTACCTAAAAGGTTTTTTCATTAATGAAAATTAATTATTACAGTATATTCGTTAGTTGCTGTAGCACAATTAATAATAATAATAATAATAATAAGAATAATAATAATAATAATGATAGTAATAACAACAAAAATAATATCAATAATATTAATAATAAAAACATTAGTAATAATAATAATAATGATGATAATCATAATAATAATAATAATAATAATAATAATAATAATAACAATAACAATAATAATAAAAATAATAATAATAATGATAATAATAATAATAATAATAATAATAATAATAATAATAATAATAATAACTGTTACAATTCTTTATAATTTCTCTAACTAGGAATTTCTACTATTTAACAAGTAACTCAATTCAAAAGCATCAAAACTAATGAGGATTTGGGA
>NC_090748.1:101940804-101948304 GCF_036898095.1 Palaemon carinicauda
ATCCTTGTCTTGGACGTCAGAAATTTAGAATGCCTTTGAAGCAAAGATAAAGAGTGAAGAATGGCTGCACATTAGCAGTCTCTTCCCTTTTTCTTTTTTTTTGTTTACTTGTGTAATGACACCCAAAACAAAACCTGGAATAGAACAGAGAACAGGGACACAAATAAATACCTCAGAGAATATGTCTGGATTTGGACGGTTTTACTCTGATTATAAAAAGTTCTATTTCTTTTTATATGTTATATTATACACTTTTTGAAGAACTCTGATTGAAATTTTTTTTACTTCTTTTCATATATTACATCTTACAGTTTCCCGAATAACATAAAATCTACTCTGATTATAAAAAGTTCTACTTCTTTTCATATTATGTTATATCATACAATTTTAGAATAACTCTGATTGAATTTTTTTTTTACTTTTTATATATCATATTTTACAGTTTTCCAAATAACATGAAATTTACTCTGATAATAACGAGTTCTACTTCTTTTCATAATATGTTATACCTTACACTTTTCGTTTTACTTCTTCTTAACATAAAATGTTATATTTTACAATTTTTAGAATAACAAAATTTATAAAACTTCTTTAGAAATGTTGTTGAAATCAAATCTCTTTATATGATATCATTACATTTAGTAATATCTGACGGATATTTTATTCAATATTTATAAAAAAGGAGAATTTTTACTTTCTTATTATCATCATCACATATTTTACTCAAGACTCAAATCGTGTTGAATTTTCAGTGTTTTGTATATCTGTTATTCTCAAATGTTTACATTCTTCAATAACCATCGTGGTACAACCCCTTTTTAATAAATTATTTTCCTTCTTCAATAACAATCATGGTACAACCCCTTTTCAATATCCTATTATTTTCCTTACCTTCAAGATTATTCTTAGTACAATATCTTTTATTTGCTCTTTATATGATTTCCCTTTTTCTATTCATTGTGGTGTTCCACCGATTTTACGTAGAAATAATGTAAAGAATAGTTTCTTTGATTTTCTTTCTGGCAGTAAAACAATAACACAATTTTTGCAGCTTTTGAAATTACTTATATATTCAATATATATTCTATTGTTTTAATAGTATCAGCTTCTTAACTGCACAATTATTGCAATTTTGAAAGTGTTTTTATATTTAAATGTTAAATGTTTTGAATACTATCTATTTTCTTCGGATTAATTAAGAAAAATCTACGAATTTAGAGTAAATCTCTTATGGTTTTGGTTTGCAAAGCGTTCTGTGTTTGCATAGTTAAGGGATAATACGAAATTATATTAAATCTCAGACGAATGAAATGGTATTGCTATTGGGAAATTCAAGGTTTTGTTTAGTTTATTCAAATACACACATACGCATATATATATATATATATATATATATATATATATATATATATATATATATATATATATACAGTATATATATATATATACATATATACACAAATACATATATATATAAATATATATACATACATACATACGTATATACATATATACACAAATACATATATATATATAGATATATATATATATATATATATATATATATAAATATATATACATACATACATACGTATGTACATATATACTGTATATACTCGTATGTATAAATGTATTTCAATATCTCCCGAATTGTAAGTTGGATATGAAATATATAGCATTCTTTCATTTCTGAAACATAAAGCTGGATCTTAAAAAGTAAAGAAATAAATATATTCCCAGCATCCTTTTATCTACCTTACAACATAAACAGAAAAAATAACGTAGAATATAAGAGCATAAACACGACTTCACTGATTTTCAGAAACTACAAAGAATACCTATTCATAAAACTACCATGAACCAGGAAAATTTTCTGTTATTTTAATAAAATATGAAAGAAAATATATATTTTTTTTCAGGCAATATTCTATTACTGGATTCTGTTATTTGAATAAAATATGAAAAAAAATATATATTTTTTGTCTGAGGCCGTATTTTATTGGTGGATTCCATTGTATGAAGAAATACTTCATATTTTGGATATAATGAAATTTCTCCCTTTCAGAAATATAGGGGCCTGTTTCGATAAAAAATTCGCTAATAAAAATTCTTATGCTTTGTTTATAATATATAGTTCTTTTTATAGATCATAACTTGAATTTTTGTTGTTGTATAATATGGCAAATAATATCTAAAGTACGTATATAAAATGTCACTTTTAAATCAAGTATCTATAAATTGTTATACAAAATCAAATCTGATTTATTGATCACAACTTAGATTTTTTATGTTTTTGCTGTTGAATTTGGAAAATGATATCTACAGTATGTATATAAAATGTCATTTTTCGATCAAGTATTTAGAAATTATTATACAAAATTAAATCTGATTTATATATAAATCAGTTTTTTGCTGTTGAATATGGAAATAATTCTTTTTTTTTTGTATCATAATTTATATTTTTGTTATTAGATATGTAAAATAATAATTGTAGTATGTATATGAAATGTCATTTTTCAAACAAGTATTTAGTAATTATTATACAAAATCTAATTTATTGACCATAACAGATATTTGCTTTTGGATATGGAAATAATTCTTTATATCGTGATTTATATTTTTGTTATTTGATATGTAAAATAAAGTATGCAGTATATATATGAAATGTCATTTTTCAATCAAGTATTGAGAAATTATTGTTTATATTAAAATATGATATACGGATAAAATATAATTTCTAATAAATGAACGAAATATAATGCTATTTGATAGTAAACTGTACCTGTAACAAGAGTATTTATAAAAGAAATGAAATAATATCCACTGTTACGTTAGTAATATATTGATAATAATAATGAAATCAAACTTCCTTGGAACATGATAGCCAAAGTAATATAACCTTGTTAATCTCAGGTTCATTTGATTTCCTTGAATGCTTTTTATAAACCTTTTCTCACTGAGTTAAACTTTACCCTTTTCTTTATCTACGATATAAATAAGCAAGTTATGATCTCTTGTTAACATATCTAATGGTTGTGGTGGCCTGTTGGTAACGACCTTGCCTGGTAATCGCCAGACTGGGGTTCGAGTTCCACTCAAACTCGTTAGTTCCTTTAGTCACTGCAACCTCCCCGTCCGTGTGGGCTAATGAGGGGGTTTGGGGGAGGCTATAGATCTAAATGCTGACTCATCAGAAGCCATTACCTGGCCTTCCTTGACCCTAGCTTGGGTAAAGGTGGCTTGGGCGCTGGTCATATGTATATATGATCAGTCTCTACGGCATTGTACTGCATGATAGGAAAATGGCACTATCCCTTCTCTTTGCCATTCATGAGTGGCCTTCAAACCTTTAAACCTTTAAAATGGCTATAAAAATTACAAATATATCAATCACGTGTATACTAATTTCAATAATCAAAATAAATATATAAGTAATTAGCATGCAGAAGTTTTGCTCTTACATGTACAATATCAAAGTACCCTATTATGTACTATAGTTGTTGCGGAGATTCTTGGCGAAATATGCCCCACCCACTGATGACGTCACAGCCAATCACGTTGTCTCCCAAGTTGTTAACGTTTGATTGGTTATGACGTCATCAGGGGGTGTGGCTTATTTCGCCCGGAATGTCTACGGCGAGTATATATAGTTAAGCCTACTTATACCTTTCTATTTTTATTGGGGTTCACAAATTTAAAGTGAGGCAAAAATCATGTTAAATTTCGTTGAATATATTGATATAAAAAATCACAGATATGAGTTTACATATTTGCTTTGTATACGCATGTGAATATCTACACAATGATAAACTCCTTCGACACTTGTCCCACTAAGAAAGTGAATATTTCACAACAGTGAAATATCTCTCTCTCTCTCTCTCTCTCTCTCTCTCTCTCTCTCTCTCTCTCTCTCTCTCTCTCGTCTATTTTTTGGTGCTAAAAGAAAAGACTCCATCAATGCAAAAGCCTCTCTCTCTCTCTCTCTCTCTCTCTCTCTCTCTCTCTCTCTCTCTCTCTCTCTCTCTCTCTCTCTCTCTCTCAATAAATGAATAATAAACCAAAATGAATAAAATGAAAAGCTTCAGGTAACACCACTAACCAACCTAACCTCTCGGTATCTTTTACAATCACCGTGAATGACCCTTTAAACGAAAGTAAAGTTGCGAAACATTCAAAGGACCTCGTCTCTTCCAGACTATTGGGAGAAGTACGTGCTTTATCTGCATCTCTATTCGGTACTTGAAACTCAGTGTTGTTGCTGTGTGTTGTCACTATTGAAAACATTATTTTCTCTCTTGTTAGCTTCCTTTGAGGTACAGTGCAGCGCAGTTATTATTATTATTATTATTATTATTATTATTATTGCCGTTGTTGTTGTTGTTGTTGTTGTTCAATTCATTTGGAAAGGAGTTCAAGGAGAGGAAAACAGATAGAAATCAAAATTAAAAAGGAATATTCTCCAATGTTTTCATTAAATACCCATTTGAAGGAAATGGAGATGAAAATTATTTCAATTAATTACCTCAGCCAACGATGTTGAAAGGAGGTTATGTTTTACCTACCTTCCTGACCACAGTTTTAATCATAGAGTAATACACTTGCAGGGATTAACTGCTGCGTAAATAGCCTGAAATTATGAAATTTTGGAAGGCCACGGTCAAAGGTCAAGGCCCCGGTCAAGCAAAACGTCGAGATATAAGCTGCCACTGTTTGTTTGTGTTTGTTCGTGAACAGCTTCCTAGCCACAATTTTAATCGTTGAGTAATTAAACTTGCAAAGATTAACTGTTATGTAAAAATCTTGAAATTATTAAATATTGGAATGTCAAGCTGAAAAGTAAAGATCATGGTCGGGCCAAATGTCCATTTCATGTAATCAGCCATAAGTTTGGACATCGTTATCACAGAGATATGGTTGATATATAAGCTGCCGCGGCGGAGGTCTGCGCTCTACTAAGTGCCCCTCTAGTTTCAAATGTTTATGACACACAACCCTCCACCAGAAATTTCTAAATTCTTCGTCTACTTCATTTCCCGTCTCCCCAGCTTTTCTCACCAATCCCTTTTTCCCACCACGATAGACCCATTTTGGCCTGAAATTGGCTTCGGCCCACCAAATGAATCCCATTGCGCATCTTAGCTAGATTCGATTACGAGGGATACTTTTACCGTAGAGGGAAATAGAGTAGAGAGTTAGCTTCCGTTTTGCTATCGTACGTCATCTCATTAACTGATGTTTATTTTGTGTGTGTGTGTGTGTGTGTGTGTGTGTGTGTGTGTGTAAATATGTTGTTCCATATATGAAAATATTGTTTGTGGAAATTATTTGTTCCATAACTATAGTGCTTGTGGAAATATTTTGTTCCATATATAAAGATAGTGTTTGTGGAAATATTTTGTTCCATAACTATACTGTTTGTGGATATATTTTGTTCCATATATAAAAATAGTGTTTGTGGAAATATTTTGTTCCATAACTATAGTCTTTGTGGAAATATTTTGTTCCATAACTATACTGTTTGTGGATATATTTTGTTCCATATATAAAAATAGTGTTTGTGGAAATATTTTGTTCCATAACTATAGTCTTTGTGGAAATATTTTGTTCCATAACTATACTGTTTGTGGATATATTTTGTTCCATATATAAAAATAGTGTTTGTGGAAATATTTTGTTCCATAACTATAGTGTTTGTGGAAATATTTTGTCCCATAACTATAGTGTTTGCAGAAATATGTTGTTCCATATATATACTGTGTATACAGTATATATATATATATATATATACAGAGAGAGATAGAGAGATAGAGAGAGAGAGAGAGAGAGAGAGAGAGATAGTGTTTGTGAATATATTTTGTTCCTTATATAAAAGAATAATTATTTTATTGAACATTAATGTATTCCACTGGTTAATAGATTAATACGAAATATTAACAAAATTAATATGATGCTTATTCGGTTCAATAATGGTCAATTAAAATGAAATCAAAACAAATTTCAGGAAATAAACTGGCATTACTTATACTGCACGCTGTATATAGCTTTTTATCACAAGTTTTACAATATTTAAAAGGATTAAATGCCACTCATGAATGGCAGAGGCAAGGGACAGTGACATTGCTCTATCAAGAAGGACAATGCCCTAGAGACTGACCATATATAAAAGACCACTCTCCATCCAAAATAGGAACAAGGAGAGCCAGGCAATGGCTGCTGGTGACTCAGCAGATAGGCCTATAGGCTCCTACCAAACCCCCCATCCTTAACTCACAAAGATAGTGAGGTTGCGGGAACCAAATGAACTATCAAGTCTACGGTATCATTAGAACGTTTCATCTATATAACACATAAATGGGAGACTGTACTTAAATGATGGATTCCCACGCAGATCACGCTTCGAATATCAATGTCCAAACATTAATCATGTCGCTGGTCAAGCGAATCCTACCCCCATTTAGACTTATCACAAAAAAAAAAAAAAAAAAAAAAAAAAAAAAAAAAAAAAAAAGCATAATTTTCATGCTGCTTAAACGACACGGAAAATTCAGAGCTAATTAACGTGTAATTAACATCAATCCCGAATAGCAGGATGTTCCCCCTCATTATTTTAGGAATGTTATAAGGATCGTTTAATACCCATTAAGATTTTTCCCCTTTGCGGGAGGTGATGTTAATTCGCAATGCATATTTTTTTTCATTTCATGTAAATAGAAATGCGATCAAATAGAAAAAATTATGATTGAGAGAGAGAGAGAGAGAGAGAGAGAGAGAGAGAGAGAGAGAGAGAGAGAGAGAGAGAGAGAGAGAGAGTAAAAAATAATAACAAAGTAGGGTACAAATTACGGTCGCCTGTTTTTTATGGAAAAACGGCTAAGGAAAGTATTATTTTTACGGAGAATTTCCCGATTAAAACTACGGTTATTTTAATAGTATAGACTAGCAATAATTTCCCTGACATATCATCTAGACTTTTATATTTAATATGACGATTTTTAGTAACTTCCATTTTTTATTTCTTCTAATACGGCATGTTTGTGACATCTATGAATAATGATTCGTTCTCTGCTTAGCCAATCAGAATGAAACCCTCTCTAAGTTCTTCTATAACCTTGTCTATATTGTTGCTGTCATCATCATCATCATCTCCATCTCCGCCTATTGAAGCAAGGGGCCTCTGTTAGAGCTTTTAAATCAATACTTCTCCACTCGTTACCTCCTACTTCACTATATATACTCATCAGCCATGTAGGGCCGGGTCTTCCAACTCTTCTAGTGTCTTGTGGAGCCCAGTTGAAAGTTTGGGGAACTAACCACACTTGGGGAGTGCGAAGAGCTTGCCCAAACCATCTCCATCTACCCTTCACAATGATCTCATCCACATATGGCACTTAGAGGATTAAACGTCACCCATGAATGACAGAGGCAAGGGACAGTGACATTGCCCTAGCAGTCAGGGCAATGCCCTAGAGACTGACCATATATTATATGATCAACGCCCAA
>NC_090748.1:101955804-101963760 GCF_036898095.1 Palaemon carinicauda
AGAGAGAGAGAGAGAGAGAGAGAGAGAGAGAGAAGACGCGAATCAAAAAGTGATCGAAAAGTGTGGAATGAGGTTTGGAAGGTTGGAGGGATCCGGTGAGCCCGTCAGATTTCGTGATTTAGTCGATTCGCTTCGGGGAGAGAGAGAGAGAGAGAGAGAGAGAGAGAGAGACGCGAATCAAGAAGTGATCGAAAAGTGTGGAATGAGGTTTGGAAGGTTGGAGGGATCCGGTGAGCCCGTCAGATTTCGTGATTTAGTCGATTCGCTTCGGGGAGAGAGAGAGAGAGAGAGAGAGAGAGAGAGAGAGAAGACGCGAATCAAAAATTGATCGAAAAGTGTGGAATGAGTTTTGGAAGGTTGGAGGGATCCGGTGAGCCCGTCAGATTTCGTGATTTAGTCGATTCGCTTCGGGGAGAGAGAGAGAGAGAGAGAGAGAGAGAGAGAGAGACGCGAATCAAGAAGTGATCGAAAATTGTGGAATGAGGTTTGGAAGGTTGGAGGGATCCGGTGAGCCCGTCAGATTTCGTGATTTAGTCGATTCGCTTCGGGGAGAGAGAGAGAGAGAGAGAGAGAGAGAGAGAGAGACGCGAATCAAGAAGTGATCGAAAATTGTGGAATGAGGTTTGGAAGGTTGGAGGGATCCGGTGAGCCCGTCAGATTTCGTGATTTAGTCGATTCGCTTCGGGGGAGAGAGAGAGAGAGAGAGAGAGAGAGAGAGAGAGAGAGAGAGAAGACGCGAATCAAAAAGTGATCGAAAAGTGTGGAATGAGTTTTGGAAGGTTGGAGGGATCCGGTGAGCCCGTCAGATTTCGTGATTTAGTCGATTCGCTTCGGGGAGAGAGAGAGAGAGAGAGAGAGAGAGAGAGAAGACGCGAATCAAAAAGTGATCGAAAAGTGTGGAATGAGTTTTGGAAGGTTGGAGGGATCCGGTGAGCCCGTCAGATTTCGTGATTTAGTCGATTCGCTTCGGAGAGAGAGAGAGAGAGAGAGAGAGAGAGAGAGAGAGAGAGAGAGAGGGAGGGGGGGGGGACGCGAATCAAAAAGTGATCTAAATAGAGGCGGCTATTGAAAACGTTTCCTCCAGTTTCTAAATAGAGGCAGCTATTGAAAACGTTTTCTACAGTTCCCAAATAAAGGTAGCTATTGAAAAAATTTCCTCTAGTTTGTTAGTCAATTATTGAAAACATTTCCTCCAGTTTCTAAATAGAGGCAGCTATTCTAAACGTTTCCTCCAGTTTCTAAATAGAGGCGGCTATTGAAAATGTTTTCTACAGTTCCCAAATAAAGGTAGCTATTGAAAAAATTTCCTATAGTTTGTTAGTCAATTATTGAAAACATTTCCTCCAGTTTCTAAATAGAGGCAGCTATTCTAAACGTTTCCTCCAGTTTCTAAATAGAGGCAGCTATTGAAAACGTTCCCTCCAGTTTCTTTTGTTATGTCCAACAGATCTTCAAGTACTTAATCTCACAGTTCAACAAACTAAAATGATAAAAATCAAATAAAACTTTCTATGCTTTTAACTTCTTAAAGCAGAGATATAATTGCATGAATTTCTAATAGTCACTGACTTAAATAGAGGTAACGATTCGTAATGTTTGTAACTAAACTAGAATAAACCCTCATTTCTCATCCAGAAAATCGTAATGTAAACTTTAAAAAAATCAGGACTTTTCACTGAAGTATGATAGAAGAAATGTGATCGATTTGATGAAACAGTGGTTGGTTGAACTGTGGTTACTGAAGTGCAAGTGTCAAACATTAAAAATATTATTCAAATAGCGTAATACATATAAAATAAATTTTAAACTTAATTCCAGACAAAAGCATCGTCATGGTTCTAACGTGCAATGACATATTTTCCTTCAAAATCTCACGTGATTTTAATCGTAATCTATTTGTTCTAGAAAGAGAACAAACATCTCTAGAAGTTCAAGAACTTATACAAACAAGTAAATAAGAAATCTAACGAATGTCTTCTGTTAGTTTATCTCAAAAAATCTTCACTTGAAGACAAAAAAATGAAGTAAACAAACAAAAAAATCCTGTTTACGTTTGTTATTTTTCTTAGCGATTCAACAATGGCCTCAAGTATTTTCTTTCGGAGATTACGTGAACCAAATTCAGGGAATCGGCATTGTTAAGGAGTTCAGGGAGAATATCCACTTAAAATAAGCATGGGGGGGGGGTGGGGCGGGGGTGCTAAAAGCCACCTGAAAAAGAAATGTGAATAGCATGCATCCAGGCGTCCATTCGCTCTGAAGAGATCCTCGCTCCGAAGGGATCCTCGTTCCGAAGAGATCCTCGTTTCGAAGAGATCCTCGCTCCGAAGAGATCCTCGTTCCAAAGAGATCCTCGCTCCGAAGAGATCCTCGTTCCGAAAAGATCCTCGTTCCGAAGCGATCCTCGTTACAAAGAGATCCTCGCTCCGAAGAGATCCTCATTCCGAAGATATCTTCGCTCTGAAGAGATCCTCGTTCCGATGAGATCCTTGTTCCGAAGAGATCCTGGTTCGAAGAGATCCACGCTACAAAGAGATCCTCTCTCCGAAGAGATCCTCGCTCCAAAGAGATCCTCATTCCGAAGATATCTTCGCTCTGAAGAGATCCTCGTTCCGATGAGATCCTTGTTCCGAAGAGATCCTGGTTCCGAAGAGATCCACGCTACAAAGAGATCCTCTCTCCGAAGAGATCCTCGCTCCAAAGAGATCCTCATTCCGAAGATATCTTCGCTCTGAAGAGATCCTCGTTCCGATGAGATCCTTGTTCCGAAGAGATCCTGGTTCCGAAGAGATCCACGCTCCAAAGAGATCCTCTCTCCGAAGAGATCCTCGCTCAGAAGAGATCCTCGCTACGAAAAGATCCTCATTCTATATGCAAGGCTGAAGACCGTTCTTAAGGCGCATTTCACCCAGTTGCCAGAAAGCTATACGCTGCTGGCCATCAATATCCATGAGGTCAAACTATTGAGAGCTCTATTGTGAAGTCTGTTTACAATCATAGGGCAAAAATACATATTCGAATGAAGAGCAAAATGACTATGTTCAACAGAGTAGAAAAGTCGTTTGCATTTATAATTTAAGATTGAAACGTTTAATGAATTTTATTTTCAGTCTTTTGGATTGTTAACTTTGTCTTAGATTAACTACGAGTATTTTTATATGGATCATATTGGCTTGTGTGTTTTTTTTTTTTTTCATCCTGGCTAGTTCCATATTCTATATTCCATTCTTTTAGTATTTTTTCCTACTGGTAGACACACACAAAAATGCAAACACACAATCACATATATAAACTTATAATATATATATACATATACATATATACAGTATATATATATATATATATATATGTGTGTGTGTGTGTATATACTGTGTATATATACTGTATATATATATATGTGTGTGTGTGTGTATATATATATATATATATATACAGAGAGAGAGAGAGAGAGAGAGAGAGAGAGAGAGAGAGAGCTTGAATTCAAAGTATTTATTAGATCTTTTTCAACACACCATGATAAAGAACAACAAAAAATCTTGAAATAGACTGATTTATCAGATCCCTGCCAAGAACAAATGAACTTAATTGAACAAAGAATTTAAAGCTGAGCAAAAGAAGTCTCAACAATTTCCCTTCCTCTCCCAAGATCTCCGGTGTTCTGGACTTTTACAATTTTTACTTCCGAGGCTTTATATCATCGAGAAAGAAAGCCAATCTCACACAAACACCATTTGATAGAGTTGTCAAATCTAAGAATTTCATTTGGTCGTTAACGCCCACCAAATTCTCAGGATAACATCTGTGAAGATGCTTCAATAAATTTCTTCCTGAAGAACGTTTCGGATTCACTTTGATTTATATTCGGCTCCATTGGGAGATTTTTCTCTTGGTCTTCGTCTTCCTCAAAGACACATGGTGGATTTGGACTAAGTCGGTATCATACATTACGTCTTCGCTTCTGTCAAGTTGATTATCCTCTGTATTGATTAAATGGTGTCCGAGATTGGAAGTAGTCGTGAATTTTGCGTGTTTCAGAGTAAGATGTTATGATTTTGTTCTCCTTTACGCTACTAGGAAACTTTCATGACCACATACATATATCATATATATATATATATATATATATACATATATATATGTATATATATACATATATATATATATATATATATATATTTATATATATATATATATATATATACACACACACATATATATATATATATATAAATTTTGAGTCTATTGATGTCCCTAATGGACGAAAGTAGTAACTCCAATCAAATCTTCTAAATTTTTCTTCCATGTCTATAATACACACACACACATGTATGTACATAATTTATATATATATATATATATATATATATAATATGATCAAAGAGAGACATTTAGGTATTGTTTCCTCTCGTATACATCAGTTTATATATTTTTTGTTTTGCTGAAGGTGTATAATTCTCTTCAGTTACGATTTCAAATGTGATGAATATTCCAAAAAAGGGTTTTTTTTTTTTTTTTTTGTCATTTTATATTTTCTTTTTTCTTTCATGGCTAAAGAAAAACCTTTTCTTACTTCAGGTCACAATAAAGACAAAGGATAAGTCATAAGAAAGAACACCCTTATCTTTGCCCATGATAAAACTGAGATACATTTTCTTCTTACATCGATGAATTCTTATGGAAATTAAAGATTTTTAGCATCCAATAAATTTCCTTTTATTAAAGGTGAGAGAAAAGGATAGAAGAATTTTGTATCTAATTTCTTTTAGTGTTTCATAAAAAGTACTCTCTCCTCTCTCTCTCTCTCTCTCTCTCTCTCTCTCCTCTCTCTCTCTCTCTCTCTCATCTATACTATATATGTGTGGTGTGTTTGTGTGTATGCATATGTTCACATACATATAAATATGCATTCATACATATATTTCTGGGGATGCATATCCAAATACTATTTGAGAGGGAACAATAATATGAAAATTTACATTTTTCTTCACGTCATATAATTTCATAATAATCTATCTATAAAATAAGAAAAAAAATAAAGATAATTTTTTGTTGCTTTACATCCAAAATTCGATAAACTCCAAAAAATCGAATTTCCTTTTGACAACCATATTGGAAGGGCCAGACCAAGTTTAAGTGGGGATAGAAAAATCAATTTGCATTTTGACAAGAGATTCCATTTCGTGAGAGGGTAAAAAAAATCTTCATTATCGGAACTCCATTGAAATTCAGCTCAGTTGTCCATATACAGAGAAAGGGGGATGAAATGGGCTTTCCTTCCTTCTGAATTTTTTGCAAGAAAGTTTCAAAAAGTTGATTTGGTGGAAGTGCTTTTATGAGGCAAGAAGGCTATTTGGTGTAATTTATTAATGCATTCGAATAATGTGGAAAATAGGTAGAATAAGCAGTTAGTGGGGTGTTTTATTGATACATTCTCACTCGAAATTTCTAACTGCCAAATATGTAGCGTGGGATATCTTTTTGATGTGAGAGAGAGAGAGAGAGAGAGAGAGAGAGAGAGAGAGAGAGAGAGAGAAGCCTAGAAGCATCATTAGCAGAAGAAACAATTTCATAAGCAGACCTTGCTTTTTACCATAAATTTTCATGCTGACCAATAAAATCAGCTGAAGAGATACCTAGCTAGTTTTCAATACCATTTATGCCTATTAATATTACTGTCATAAATCAAAATTCGTCATATCGAGCAGTCAATGGAAAGATCCTATCAATAATTACTTCTCTTGTAGTTTCCTTATTTTCCTTTCCTCACTGGGCTAATTTCCCTGTTGGAGCCCTCGGGCTTATAGCATTCTGCTTTTCCAACTAGGTTTGTTGCTTATCGAGTAATAATAATAATAATAATAATAATAATAATCATAATAATAATAATAATAATAATAAGCAATAATATTTAATAATAATAATAATAATAATAATAATAATAATAATAATAATAATAATAACAAGAATAATAATAACAAGAATAACAATAATAATAATAATAATAATAATAATAATAATAATAATAATCCATTGTTAAAACAAGCACTGGAAAGAATAAATTCCTTAAAAACAGAGAACCAAGAGAATAAGCAATAAAATAGAAGAAAAATTTGAAATTGCAAACAATGTAGGACATATGGCAAAATCAGGTAAACTATGGAACTACACCTGCTCAACCAAAAGGAATTCGTACCAGATTTACCTTCATAAATTCAGCCAATTCAAATGTATGGTTACGTCACCAGAATTGATGGTTATAGAATACTATTTGGTATCAAAGCAAAAGACTAGAATATCAGAATTATCTACATATATATTATTTTGTCATGGGAAGTCTAGTTTTTTTTTATTTTCAAGAAGAAAAATTTACAGTTTATTTTACATACATACATGTATATATATATATATATATATAGCCTATATATATATAATATATATATATATATATATATAGGCCTATATATATACATTTATGCTTTTATGCTAGTTATCTCAATGCGTATGATAAATCATCATTTACATAAATTGTTCACAGAATTTAAATAATTAAGGATAGTCAAGATGGTAAAACTTATTACGCACCCAAAAAGCGAATAACCAGAATAGCGATAATACCCAGAGAGAGAGAGAAAGAGAGAGAGAGAGAGAGAGAGAGAGAGAGAGAGAGAAAGGCAAAACTCTACGGTACTTAGGTCTGATTAATGTTCATTAATGCCTTATTAATTAATTTAAAGTTAATTAAACGATTTGAGCAATAACACAAGAAATTTATGTTAAGGAGTCTCATTAGAAAAGACCACCCTAATTAAGAGATCTTTTCAGGTGTCACTAATTAGTTAAGGAAAGAGCCTAGATAAGATTAGTTATATTATATTCTATGTAGATAATGATAATTAATAATAGTTTCAGAGTAGTGTCACATTGAACTAAATTTCTCTTCTCTGCCTAGCACTCTCTCTCTCTCTCTCTCTCTCTCTCTCTCTCTCTCTCTCTCTGATCTAATTCCCCCTATTACTTATTTTTTTCTTCGTTGTTGGTATACACATCTCATCTCTCTCTCTCTCTCTCTCTCTCTCTCTCTCTCTCTGACGGTTCTAGTTCCCCCTCTCTCTCAATATTTTTCTTTCTTCGTTGCTGATGTACACATTATCTCTCTCTCTCTCTCTCTCTCTCTCTCTCTCTCTCTCTCTCTCTCTCTCTTCAAGTAAGATTTTGCATTTGCTAGACTAATGATATATATTGTATAAGTAAACCACGATTTCATTGCATAACATCCATTTTAAACAAGAACATTTATTGGATATAAATAGTATAAATACTAGAGTTAATATTTGCATCTTATGCCAATATACAATCAACAAGTGTTTACCCATCTTTTTAAATTTCCCCTTCATTCAATAAGCTTAAAACATGTACATGGACATACAGTATCAATTAAGTTTTTTTTCATTTGTCAAGATCATGAACATCAATTTGGAAACATACTTTCACCGCTCTTAAAAAAAAATAATCCAATACGCTTAAAAAATGGACGTGAACATAACAGCATCAATTGAGTTTTTTCGTATGGCAAGATCATAAACTTCCCTTTAGAAATATACTTTCACCACTCTTTAAAAAAAAAAAAACAAAAAAAAAAAAACAATGCATGTACAGCAAAAATCCATACATTCATATTCTGCAATCATAAAATGTTCATCTATGATGCTTGGCCGTATCAGTGGACATTGTAGTCCCCATCATGACGTGTTATCCTGATGTTATGTTGTCATATTCACCGAGGGTCAGTATTCATAAAAACATGTTCATGAAATTGAAAATTCCTTTTGCCTTGTAAAAATCATAATGGTTATGGATATGAGAACGATGATTGGGAATAAAACCAGACTATATTATCGCTATTGAGAGAGAGAGAGAGAGAGAGAGAGAGAGAGAGAGAGTATTGTTACAAAATTT
>NC_090748.1:101964260-101979260 GCF_036898095.1 Palaemon carinicauda
CTCCAACCTTCCAAAACTCATTCCACACTTTTCGATCACTTTTTGATTCGCGTCTTCATCAGCTCTTCATCCGGGATCTCCGTTTTCATTTCCTCGTCGTTCAACTTCGCTTATCCTTCTCAAAACTCCTTTCCCTTAAATTGACCTGGACAAATCTCCATAGATTCCACCAAGGAAAGTTTTGCGATTATCTCTTAGCCTGGTCGAATGAGATTTCTTGATAGAAAATAATCTCTCTCTCTCTCTCTCTCTCTCTCTCTCTCTCTCTCTCTCTCTCTCTCTCTCTCTCTGTATATATATATATATATATATATATATATAAATATATATATATATATATATATATATATATTGATCTTATTGCTTTATGTCGCATTTAAGACAAGGTTAAAAGAATATGTCGTATGAAAGAAATTTAAACCTTTTCGCTCTAAAGGTTAGAAATGGTCTTCCACTGTCTTTGAGGACACACTCGAGTAAACTATTCAAACTTATTTCTCTTCCTCATGTTTTTCTTTTTTTGAAGTTTGTAGAGTTTATATATGAAAGATCTTTTTTAATGTTACAATTCTGGAAATATTTAATTTGAATATTTTAATATTTACCTTGTAGTTTATATACGTCCTTGTTTCCTTTCCTAACAGGGCTAGTTTCCCTGTTGGAGCAATTGGGGGTAATAGGATCTTGTTATAGCCTAACTTGTAATGATAATGATAATAATTGCTTTAACCCAATATTGAAATAATAAACAAACCACCATCTGGTACTCAACTTCGAATAGGAAGAGAGACCCGCCCACTTCGGTATCGTAGTTTGCCCGACGTTTTAATCGGACCGAATTTCTCTGGAGACCAATTGAATTGAAACCGAGTATTTCCTGGACTCTCACCTAATTTCCTTCATTCCTCAAGAGAGAGAGAGTCAATACAAATGGAGTCGGGCCAAATGGACAAAGTTAATTTCATAAACCTCCCAAAACTGTCGAATATTTTTAAGGTGTTAACGAAATGGTTCAATTTTAAGAAAATTAATTCAATTTGAAATGTTTAGTTAGTATTCGTAAATGGGTTATCCGAATATAAAGATATATAGTATATTATTAAAGGAATTCTTGGACATTCTATTTGTCTATCTATATGTCATATACAAAACTATATGTGTGTATATATATGTATGTATATATGTATATATACACAGTATATGTATATCTATATACATACATATATATATATATATATATATATATGTATATATACATATATATATACACTATATATATATATATATATATATGTATATATATCTATAGATAGATAGAATTACTGTATATATATACGGTATATATATATATATGTATATATATATATATATATATGCATGTATGTATATATATCAGTGAATAAATTAGTAAGGAAAATCGTTTTCTTGTAAACATATGAGTAAAGTTATTTATTTTTTACCAGTTTCTGTCTTAATACTTTCTTCTTGCATGTTTCTACAACTCTCTCTCTCTCTCTCTCTCTCTCTCTCTCTCTCTCTCTCTCTCTCTCTTTCCTTTTTTATCAGCTTGACGAATATATCCCTAACATTTCAATCAAAAAATTATTATTCTTTATATAGTGAAGACTTTGTAAAGTAAGATTAACTTCATATAAATGTAACTTCAATATTTCAGTCAAATAGTTGGTATTTTCATGCAGTGAAGACTTGCAAAATATTATTATTTGTATTAAGAAATCTTTTATGTATGTATATATATATATATATATATATATGTATATATACAATATATATATAAATATATATATATATATATATATATATATATTTATTTATATGTATACTGTATATATGTATATATATATTTTTTATTCTTTAAATTATTGTAAAAACTATGGATCAAAAAGAATATATATTTTGAACAAAATAGTTTCGAGTCTAATTTCTTTATCATTTTAATTTTCATCGAAGTTTATCCCTACAATAAACTTAGTTAGGTATGTTAGGTATGAAAAGACCCTAAAAAATTAACTATTATATAATATATATATATATATATATATATATATACATATATATATATATATATATATATATTGAATAAAAGGTAAAGAAACAAGAAAATGGTTAGTGCATGCGAGAGAAACTTTTCCAAAAAAACTCCAACTTCTTTTTAAACCGGCTAATTAACCCACATTTTTTAAAGCGGCTTCCCATAATTATAAAGCCAAGGTTCAAAAAAATCCAATTCTTAATTTCTTTTTATTAAGTTATTTTTTTACTTCTAATCCAACTTTTTTTTTTTATTTAGTAATTTTCTGAAATATATTTCGGAACATTGTATCATTTGTTTCAATCGAAGTTGATGACAATTCTTGCTAAAGAAAAATTATTCTTTAATATTATGGATTATGGGTACCTAATTATTATTACATTCGTTTATATACTTATTTGTTATATATATAAAGTATATATTGTACTTTTATCATTTTTTTCTATATTTCTGTCTTTGTTATATTAGCTTCTTATATATATATATATATATATATATATATATATACATGCATACATACATACATACATGACATACATACATACATACATACATACATACATACATATCTCACGAATCTATAAAAAAATTGCAAATTAAAAAACTTGAAAGTGAAAGGGAGACTGATTTTGAATCTTTTTTTTTTTCAGAATAGTAATTTCTCTACCCTCGCTTCACTCAGGTGCAAATATTTTTCATTTTTATAACCTCAATCTTTTTTTTTTAATTCCCATTTTTGGGGGATCAAAGAAATGTCTCTCTTCTATCGTTTGACTAGGAATAAAAAAAAATAATTTTTCCCAGTTTCTTATTGGTTTTTTTTTTTTCATTTTCTTAAATAGGAATTTTTTTTCTAGTTCTTAATCAAATTTGATCTTTTGAAGGTTTTGGAGTTATGAATAGATATTCATTATCATTATCGATATATATATATATATATATATATATATATATATGGACGTATAACGCCTAGTAAAATTGCTTATTTCCTTCTCGGCAGTCAAAAGGCGTACATTGAATAATGATACCCTCCTCTCTCTCTCTCTCTCTCTCTCTCTCTCTCTCTCTCTCTCTCAGTTAAAGGAATATTTTGACCAGGAATTGATGTATTATTTAACTGCCGGTCAAGTAAGTTAAGGTGAACAGCTCAATGTAGAAATATTTATCCATTCTAATATAATTTTGTTTACTAAAGATAAAGAAGGAAATTAATATATCAGAGGCTATCGTTATCTAAAAATAATTATTGTTAATTAAATCATGGAGAAATTTTGAATTTTATTGACAAGAACTGATTTTTTTTTTTTAAGGACCTACAAACGCTGGATACCCTTTGAAGCGTGAAGTTATATGTATAATGGATGGATTAGAATAGAATTAAAGGCTCAAGATAGAGACGACTGGTGAAATCTAACCGAGGCCCTTTTGCGTCAATAGCCGTAGGATGAGTTGATGATATTGATGATGACAGACGCAGGATAGTGATATGTGTTCTTGTATTAGAAACTATAAGATTATTTAAAATACAGAACATAAAAAAATCTAATGAAAGAAAATATATCCATTATGTTCAGACGATTAATATATATTTCTTAGGGTACACAAATCGTACTGGTTGCAAGTATTCTAGGTATATTGTGTTTAGGAAAAAATAGGTACGGAAAATTCGTACTTTTCAAAGAATAGTTTTTACTAAAATTGTTAGATTAGAATCATATTTATTTAATATCAATAATAATTATATACGTATTCTTATAAAATATATTAATCATCTAAGATTAGTTATGGTATATTGTATTTACGAAAAAAAAATAATTACCATAAAATTAGTACTTTTCAAAGAATATCTTCTACTAGAATTATTAGACCAAAATCCTATTAATTTAATATCATTAATAAACGTATACGTACTCTTATAAAATATATTAATCATCCTAGATTATTTATTGCAAATATCCACGACTAAGCCAAAAACAAAATGAAACTTCTTCATCAATAAGTATCTAAATACCATCGCTCTTACCAGAAAAGATTACCTGCCTTAACAGGTGGTAGAGAGCGCATGGAAAAGACAAAGGAGTAGATGAATATACATAAATGTAAATGTGGGAATTTGGAGAAACTCCTCAATGCAATAACCTCGAGAGAAATATGTCATGAAATATTTGCTCCAGTTGCGAGAGAATTCATACCACGCTCGGTTTTTATTGTCGTTATTAGTATTAGTGATATTAGCGGTTGTGGTGGACGATGTGGGTAACGTCCCTGATTGGTGAATGCCAGACTGGGGTTCGAGTTTTGCTCAAACTCGTTAGTTCCTTTGGTCGCTGTAACATCACCATCCTTCTGAGTTAGGGATGGGGGCGATTGGGGGGAGCTTATAGGTCTATGTGCTGAGTCATCAGCAGCCATTATCTGGCCATTCCTTGGTCCTAGCCTGGGTGGAGAGGGGGCTATGTATATATGGTCTGTCTCTAGGTTACTATCCTACTTGATAGGGCAATGTCACTGCCCCTTGCCTCTGCCAACCATGAGCGGCCTTTAAAGCCTTTAAAATATATTAGTTTAAATTAGCATTGAAAAGTTGTGCAAGCTTTGATAGTAGAAATTGAAATCTAATGAAGAAAACAAAAGGATTGAATAAATTTGAGTAAATATTTATTGAAGCTAAATGAAAATAGCTGTCATATATATTTTCAAGAACACTATCCATGGTTTTACAAAAGATAAATTATCTTCTATATCCCTATCGTATATCATTTCTTTAATTCTAGTTTTTTGTGGAAATATTTTGTTCCATATATAAGGAGAGTAAAGATAGTTATGTAAGGGAAGGTGAGCAAATGAACAGAAAATATCTCGTTAATAAGTATGAAACGTTATGTAAGAGAAGAGCATACAGTGTAGAGTATACCACAATGTCCAGTGTGAGAACATGGCCAGTTGGTAAAGAATATAGTGGAAAACAAAAGCCATCCAGTTGAGTCTGTCTAATAAATACCAAATACAATACAGCAACAAGTTGTGCGAACACAAACCTCGGGATGTAGGAGAAATGTTGTGGGAAAGAATATTTTGGCACTACAGCAAGCGGATAAGAAACAAATCTTTGAAATAGATTACTCTAGTTGTTGTGGCCTGATTGGTAACGTCTCTGTCTGGTGTTTGCCAGACTGGAGTTCGAGTCCCGCTCAGGCTCGGTAGTGCCATTAGTGTCTGCAACCTTACCATCCTTGTGAGCTAAGTTTGGGGGGTTTGGGGGAGCCTATAGTTGTATCTGCTGAGTCATCAGCAGCCACTGCCTGGCCCTCCCTGGTCCTAGCTTGGGTGGGGAGGAGGCTTGGGCGCTGATCATAATATAAGGGCAGTCTCTAGGTCATTGTCCTGACTGCTAGGGCAATGTCACTGTCCCTTGCCTCCGTCATTCATGAGCGACCTTTAAACCTTTAAGTGCCATATGTGGATGAGATCACGATGAGGGGTAGATAGAGATGGTTTGGTCATGCTCTTCGCACTCTCCAAGAGAGATTAGTTCACCAAACTTTCAACCGGCTCCACAAGGCACTAGAAGAGTCGGAAGTCCCAGGCCTACATGACTGATGAGTATAAATCGTGAAGTAGGGGGTAATGAGTGAAGAAGTATTGATATAAAAGCTCTAACCGAGGCCCCTTGCTTCAATAGGCGTAGAAGGAGATGATGGTGATGATGATGATGATGACAGCAACATTATAGACAAGGTGATACAAGAACTTAGAGAGGGTTTCATTCTGATTGGCTAAGCAGAGAACGAATCATTATTCATAGATGTCACAAACTTGCCTTATTAGCAGAAATAAAAAATGGAAATTATTAGATTAAATATAAAAGTCTAGATGATATGTCAGGGAAGATATTGCCTGTCTATACTATTATTAAAGTTACCGTAATTTTAATCAGCATTTCTCCATAAAAATATACTGTCCTCAGCCGTATTTCAACAAAATACAGGCGACCGTAATTTTTACCCTACTTTGTTACTATCTTTCACGGATTGGTGGCCGTAATAATACTCCTTTACGTTAATATATCCGTTTTTAAGACAGCAAAATACTAAACAACATTTATTCCAGGATTTTTACCGTTTTTTTTTTTTTTTTTTTTTTTTTTTTTTTTTAACACGGCAAATGTTTAACAGTGACGAAATCATACCTTTAGTTATCTTGATATCCAAGTTTTAGATATTATTTGTTGTTTCTATATGAAATTCTCATATTCTCCAAAATATTAATCGGTACTTTGTTTTTACGTTTTCGACTCTAAAAATAAAAATTCTCACATGTTTATTACCTGTCATATAGTTTATTTATTTCCTTATTTCCTTTCCTCTCTGGGATATTTTTCCTTGTTGGAGCAACGTTCGCATACACATGGAAATACATTTTAATGGTTCATCTCTCTCTCTCTCTCTCTCTCTCTCTCTCTCTCTCTCTCTCTCACATTTGCACATATGTATATACATGGAAATACGATTTAGAAGTTCACATTCTCTTTCTCTCTCTCTCTCTCTCTCTCTCTCTCTCTCTCTCTCTCTCTCTCTGCGTTCACATACACATGAGTATATCTGTATATACATGATAATACATTGTAATGATTCTCTCTCTCTCTCTCTCTCTCTCTCTCTCTCTCTCTCTACGTTCACATACACATGCGTATATATGTATATACATGAAAATAAATTTTAATGTTTATTAACTCTCTCTCTCTCTCTCTCTCTCTCTCTCTCTCTCTCTCTCTCTCTCTACGTTCACATACACATGTGTATATATGTATATACATGTAAATACATTTTAATGATTATTATCTCTCTCTCTCTCTCTCTCTCTCTCTCTCTCTCTCTCTCTCTTAACGTACACATACACATGCTCATATATATACATGGAAATACATTTCAGTGGTTCTCTCTCTCTCTCTCTCTCTCTCTCTCTCTCTCTCTCTCTCTCTCTCTCAATCATAATTTTTTCTATTTGATCACATTTCTATTTACATCAAATGAAAAAAAATATGCATTGCGAATTAACATCACCTCCCGCAAAGGGGAAAAATCTTAATGGGTATTAAACGATCCTTATAACATTCCTGAAAAAATGAGGGGTACATCCTGCTATTCGGGAATGATGTTAATTACACGGTAATTAGCTCTGAATTTTCCGTGTCATTTGAACAGCATAATCATTATGTTTTTTTTTTTTTTTTTTTTTTTATGAGCAAAATTGGGATAGGGTTCGTTCGACCAACATTATGATCAATATGATTAATGTTTGGACATTGACATTCGAAGCGTGACCTGCGTTGGAATCCATAATTTAAGTACAGTCTCCCATTTATGTGGTATTTAGATTAAATGTTCTAATGATACCTTAGACTCGTTTGTTCTATTGGTTGCTGCAACCTCACCATCCTTAAGGGTTAAGGACGAGGGTTTGGGGGAGCCATTAGGTTTATCTGCTGAGTTATCAACAGCCATTGCCTGTCCCTCCTTGGTGATAGCTTAGGTGGAGAGGGCGCTTGGGTGCTAATCATATGGTAAATATGGTCAGTCTCTAGGGCATTGTCCTTCTTGATAGATCAATGTCACTGCCCATTGCCATTGCCATTCATGAGCTGCCTTTAATCCTTTTAAACCATTTAAGACTTATGATAAAGACCTAGGCTATATATAGCGTGCTACATAAGTAATGCCATTTTATTTCCTTAAATTTGTTTTGATCTCATTTTGATTGACCATTATTGAACCGAATAAACATCAAATTAATTTTGTTAATATAACATATCAATCTATTAACCAGTGGAATACACCAATGTTCAATTAAATAAAGGATAATTAATCTTTTATATATGGAACAACATATTTGTAAAAAAAAAAAAAAAAAAAAAAAAAAAAAAAAATGAGATGACGTACGATAGTGAAACGGAGGATGATTCTCTTCTCCTTCGCCCTCCACGGTAAAAGTATCCCTTGTAATAGAATCAGGCTAAGACGCACAATGGGATTCATTTGGTGGACCGAAGCCAATTTCAGACCAAAATGGGTCTATCGTGGTGGGAAAAAGGGATTAGTGAGAAAAGCTGGAGTGACGAGAAATGAAGTAGACGAAGAATTCAGAAAGTGCTGATGGAATTTTTCATTTCATAAACATTTGAAACTAGAGGGGCACTCAGTAAAGTGCAGACCTCCGCTGCGGCAGCCTATTTATGAACCATGTCTCTGTGATAACGATGTCCAAACTTATGGCTGATTACGTGAATTCGACATTTGGCTCGCCCATGACCTTTACTTTTTTTCCTTGACCTTCCAAAATTAAAAAATTTCTCAGCTTTTTACATAACAGTTAATCTTTACAAGTTTCATTATCAGCGAATAAAATTGCGTCCAGGAAGCTGTTCACAAACAAACAAACCCACACACAAACAGTGTGTAAAACATGACCTCCTTCCAACTTCGATGGGGGAGGTAATTAATTGAAATAATTTTCATTTCCATTTCCTTCAAAAGGGTATTTAATGAAAACATGGGAGAATATACCTCTTTGATTTTGATATCTATCTGTTTTCCTCTCCTTGAACTCCTTTCCAAATTAATTGAATAACAACAACAATTATGATAATAATGATAAAATTAATAATAATAATAATAATAATAATAATAATAATAATAATAATAATAATAATAATAATAATAATAATAATAATAACTGCGCTGCACTGTACCTCAAAGGAAGCTGACGAAATAAAAGAAAATCATGTTTTCAAGAGTGACAATACAGAGCAACAACACTGAGTTTCAAGCACCGAGTAGAGATGCAGATAAAGCACATACCTATTCCAATGGTCTGGAAGAGACGAGGTCCTTTGAATGTTTCACAACTTTTCTTTCCTTTGAGAGTCATTCACGGTGATTACAAAAGATACCGAGAGTTTAGGTTGGTTGTTGGTGCTACCTGAAGCTTTTCATTTTATTCATTTTGGATTATTATTCATTTATTGAGAGAGAGAGAGAGAGAGAGAGAGAGAGAGAGAGAGAGAGAGAGAGAGAGAGAGAGAGTGTTTCCCGTTTGAGATATTCACTTTCTTAGTGTGACAAGTGTCGAAGGAGTTTATCATTGTGTAAATATTCACATGCTTATATTCAACGAAATTTAACATGATTTTTGCCTTACTTTAAATTTGTGAACCCCAATAGAAATAGAAGGGTATATGCAGGCTTGACTATATATACTCGCCGCAGACATTCCGGGCGAAATAAGCCACACCCCCTGATGACGACATAACCAATCAAACGTTAACAACTTGGGAGACAACGTGATTGGGTGTGACGTCATCAGTGGGTGGGGCATATTTCGCCCAGAATCTCCGCAACAACTATAGTACATAATAGGGTACTTTGATATTGCACATATAAGAGCAAAACTTCTGCATGCTAATTACTTACATATTTATTTTTATTATTGAAATTAGTATACACGTGATTGATATATAAGTAATTTTTATAGCCATTTTAAAGGTTTAAATGTTTGAAGGACACTCATAAATGGCAGAGGAAAGGGACAGTGACATTGTCCTATCATGCAGGACAATGCCCTAGAGACTGACCATATTGACATATGATCAGCGCCCAGGCCACCTCTACCCAAGCTAGGGCTAAGGAGGGCCAGGTAATGGTTTCTGATGAGTCAGTATTAGATCTATAGGCTCCCCCAAACCCCCCTCCTTAGCCCACACGGACCGGGAGATTGCAGTGACTAAAGGAACTAACGAGTTTGAGTGGAACTCGAACCCCAGTCTGGCGATCACCAGGCAAGGTCGTTACCAACAGGCCACCACAACCATTAGATATGTTAACAAGAGATCATGAGAACTTGCTTATCTATTTCGTAGATAAAGAAAAGGTTAAAGTTTAACTCAGTGAGTTAAGGTTTATAAAAAGCATTCAAGGAAATCATATGAACCTGAGATTAATAAGGTTATATTACTTTGGCTATCATGTTCCAAGGAAGTTTTATTTCATTATTATTATCAATATCTTACTAACGTAACAGTGGATATTATTTAATTTCTTTTATAAATACTCTTGTTACAGGTACAGTTTACTAACAAATAGCATTATATTTCATTCATATATTAAAAACGATATTTTATCAGTATATCATATTTTAATATAAACAATAATTTCTAAATACTTGACATTTCATATATATACTGCATACTTTATTTTACATATCAAATAACAAAAATATAAATTTTGATATAAAGAATTATTTCCATATCCAAAAGCAAAAATCTGTTTTGGTCAATAAATTAGATTCTATTTTGTATAATAATTACTAAATACTTGTTTGAAAACTGACATTTCATATACATACTACATATATTATTTTACATATCTTATAACAAAAATATAAATTATGATACAAAAAAAAAAAAAAAGAATTATTTCCATATCCAACAGCAAAAATCTGTTATGGTCAATAAATTGCATTCTTTTTTGTATAATAATTACTAAATACTTGTTTGAAAACTGACATTTCATATACATACTACATATATTATTTTACACATCTAATAACAAAAATATAAATTATGATACAAAAAAAAAAAAAAAAAAGAATTATTTCCATATCCAACAGCAAAAAACTGATTTATGTATAAATCAGATTTAATCGTGTATGATAATTTCTAAATACTTGATTGAAATCTGACGTTTTATATATATATATATATATATATATATATGTATATATATATACATACATACATATATATATATATATATATATATACTGTAGATATTATTTTCCAGATCCAACAGCAAAATCATCAAAAATCTAAGTTATGATCGATAAATCAGATTTGATTTTGCATAATAATTTCTAAATAACTGATTGAAAACTGACATTTTATATACATACTCTAGATATTATTTCCCATATTATACAACAACAAAAATTCATGTTATGATCTATAAAAAGAACTATATATTATCAACAAAGCATAAGAATTTTTATTAGCGAATTTCCTATCGACACAGGCCCCTGTATTTCTGAAAGGGAGAAATTTCATTAGATCCAAAATATGAAGTATTTCTTCATTCAATGGAATCCACCAATAAAATATGGACTCAGAAAAAAAAAATATATTTTCTTTCATATTTTATTCAAATAACAGAATCCAGTAATAAAATATTGCCTAAAAAATATATTTTCTTTCATATTTTATTCAAATAAAAGAAAATTTTCCTGGTTCATGGTAGTTTTATGAACAGGTATTCTTTGTAGTTTCTGAGATTCAGAGAAATCGTGTTTTTGATTTTATAATCCTTTTATTGTTTTTTCTTATTGTTTTCTTGTTTTTTCATATTTTTCTTGTTAGTTATGCTGTAAGGTAGATAAAAGGATGCTGGGAATATATTTATTGCTTTACTTTTTAAGATCCAGCTTTATGTTTCAGAAATGAAAGAATGCTTTATATTTCATATCCAACTTAGAATTCTGGAGATTTTGAAATACATTTATTCATACGAGTATATACAGTATATATGTATATATATATATATATATATATATTTGTGTATATATGTATAAGTATATATATATATATATATATATATGTATATATATATGTGTGTGTCTGTGTGTGTATATGTATACACACACACACACACACACACACATATATATATATATATTATATATGCGTATGAATGTGTGTATTTGAATAAACTAAACAAAACCTTGAATTTCCCAATAGCAATACCATTTCATTCGTCTAAGATTTAATATAATTTCTTATTATCCCTTAACTATGCACTCACAGAACGCTTTGCAAACCAAAACAATTAGAGATTTATTCTGAATTCGTAGATTTTTCTTAATTAATCCGAGGAAAATAGATAGTATTCAAAACATTTAACATTTAAGTTCTCAACATATGTTGTTGAAATTTGTAAAAATATATTTCAAAAGTCAGTTTTTTTTTCTGTATATTCTCAGTTTTTTATTAATATGAAGAAAATAGATATCATAAAAAATTAAGATTAAAGTTCGTAACGTATAATGTTAAAATTTGCAAGAATATTCTATTTCAAAACGGTCAAATTTCTATTAAATATATATGAAAGTGATACCGTAATATAATAGTATTTCTTTTATAATTACTTTATATTGCATTTTTCCTTATGATTAAATTAAGAAATGTGTTCAGATGTACGGAAACGTATATGTGTCTGGTTACAGATCCAGTTTCATCAGAATAGATACTCACCAGAACGTCAGCCGGGGAAGCCCAAACCCCTACTGTGGTGCCCAAGCACAGCAGTGACCTCCCAGTAAACAGCTTAAAGTAAAGGTCCTGGGTTGGGGTCGATCTGCTGCCATGCGAATGCTAGGCAAATACGTTACCTCTGTACTAGACGGGATTGGGCTACCTAGTAAACAGCTTAAAGTAAGGGTTCTGGGCTGGGGTCGATCTGCTGCCATGCGAATGCTAAGCGAACGCGTTACCACTGTACTAGATAGGAGTGGGCTTCCAGTAAACAGCTTAAACTCACGGTCCCGAGCTGGGATCGATCTGCTGCCATGCGAATGCTAAGCGAACGCGTTACCACTGTACTAGATAGGAGTGGGCTTCCAGTAAACAGCTTAAACTCACGGTCCCGAGCTGGGATCGATCTGCTGACATGCGAATGCTAAGTGAACGCGTTACCACTCTACTAGACAGGATTGGGCTCTCCATTAAACAGCTTAAGCTAAGGGTATCGGGCTGGGATCGATCTGCTGCAATGCGGATGCTAGGCGAACACGTTACCACTGTATTAGACTGGAGACCAGTACAGGCCCCAATTCTTTTGCAGAAATAAACAAAAACAACATTACTAAACAATGCAATAACAGAAACCGAAAGAAAGGAAGTTTTTGTCCAGTTTGTTATTATCCCTCAAAAAATTGCCACCTTTACTGCTTTTCGAATTTTGGAAACCAATGTAACCGACACTTTCTTGACAAAAACAAAATGGAAAATAATAACCCGGTGGGAGGGTAAAATTTTCCCATTTCTTCACTTCGTTTTGAAGGTTTTTCCTCCCATCATCTTTTTTCTGTTACTTGAGTATTTATGTGCAAAACTCCTCAGCAAACATTACGAGACAATTCATGTCAAAACAGTTTTCTCCTTCTCGAAGATATGTCTTTCTGTTTTGGCGTGGACGTCAATCGCTTTTGGCAGCACTTAGTTTACCATTCTTCTTTTTGGAGAATGAAGAAGATATTGTAAAATCCTTCCAACTTTAGTTGATTTGATTTGAATATTACGTTTTTTTTTTCAGGAAGTATGAATAGTAAATAACAGTCATTCATTGCAAGACTTAGTTTACCCTTTTTTTTTCTTTTTGGAGAATGAATAAGACATTGTAAAATCCTTCCACATTTAGTTAAATCGATTTGAATATTACGTCTGTTTTTTCTTGAGAAGTATGAGTACTACATAGTTCGTTCGTAACTAATAGTCAGGCATTGCAAGACTTAGTTTTTTATTCTTTTTTTTCTTTTTGGGGAATAAATAAAAATAAGATATTGTAAAATCCTTCCAACTTTAGTTGAATTTATTTGAATATTGTCTGTCTTTTCTCAGGAAGTAGGAATTTTACATAATTTGTTTGTAAATAATAATCAATCATTCTTATTGTATGACAACCACTGTTGTTGATATATTGTCAAAATACAGAAAGTAATTTTTTTTTAGATAATGGCATTCTTTAAGATCAATAACAGAATTAGGCATTTAAGAAGCTGATTAACTATTTAAACAATATGATATACATTGAATATGTAAAAACACTTTAAAAACTGTAATAATCATAGTTATTGATACATTCTCATAATACAAAAGTATTTTTTTTTAAATAATGACAGTAAATAAGATCAATAACAAAAAATGTGTAATTAAAAAAAGATAAATAATTCAAACAATAGAGTATACATTGAATATAAAAACACTTTCAAAATTGCAATAATTGTTTAAGAAACTGATACTATTTAAACAATAGAATATATATTGAATATGAAAACACTTTAAAAACTACAATAATTGTGTTCGAGTTTTACAACTAGCAAGATAATCAAAGAAATTATTCTTTAGATTATTTTTACATAAAATCGGTGGACTACCACAATGAATAGAAAAAGGGGAATCATATAAAGAGAAAATAAAAGATATTTTTACTAAGAATAATCTTGAAGGTAAGGAAAAATATGATATTGAAAAGGGGTTGTACTATGATTATTATTGAAGAAGGAAAATAATATATGAAAAAGGGGTTGTACCACGATGGTTATTGAAGAATGTAAACTTTTGAGAATAACAAATAAACAAAACACTGAAATGGCAACATGATTCAAGTAAAATATGTGATCATGATAACAAGAAAGTAAAAATTCTTCATTTTTATAAATATTAAATCAAATACTTGTCACATATTATTAAAAGTAATAAAATGATATTTTTCAAATTAATATTTATGTACAAAAGTGTATAAGGATCTGTATAACCCCCAATTTCATTTAAGACTTTAAAATCACATCATGTTAGAGTTCAGCAACATTTATATATAAGTTTGATAAATTTTATGTTATTTGAAAAATTGTAAAATACAATATTTAATGTAAAGAAGTAAAACTTTTTTCTATCAGAGTTATTCAAAAAGTGTAAGATATAACATATTATGAAAAGAAGTAGAACTTTTTTTTATAATCAGAGTAAATTCTATGTTATTCGGAAAATTGTAAGATATATATAGAAAGAAGTAAAAAAAAAAAATTCAATCAGAGTTACTCAAAAAGTGTATGATATAACATATTTTGGTAGATAGTAGGTTTGCCAGGGCACCAGCTACCCGTTGAGATACTACCGCTAGAGA
>NC_090748.1:101984260-101999260 GCF_036898095.1 Palaemon carinicauda
GTGCTTAAGACAGTAGCACACTAATAAATGGTGGCAGCGATTAAACTCTAAGACAGCGATTAAACTCTAAGAATTAGAGAAATATCTTCAAGACTTCAAAATAAATAGCTGTAAAACCAGAGATATATCTTCAAGACTTCAACATAAAAGCTGTAATACCTGATAAAGATCTTCAAGAACTCAAAACTATCTACAAGAATCTACAATTTTGACTAAGTCCAACGGAAATGCTAACACCAACATATGTTAGTATACAAATAGAATCTTCAATCAACATCCTAGAAAACCCAAGGACTGGCATTCAACTATTGCAAGACATATCCAGGAAGACCTACATTCTACAAGAAACTAGAACGAGACATCGCTAACAAAACATCAAGAGAGAGAGAGAGAGAGAGAGAAACGAGGAGTCGACTTCATATATAAGCTAAGTACAGAGATTTTGTATTCATTTCAGTTTGGGCAGTGAAGTGTAGTTATCACAAGTCGTTAGTCAATTATTACTGGGGTGAGTGAATTCCTAAACTTTGTTATAAGAAACTCCGAATTCTCATTTTGAATTTTTCTTTCTTTGTGCTAATTCCTTTTTCTTTCATAAACTCTTGGGGGGAAATGTATTGGGATTAGTAACATTGTTGGGGGAATTTTATTATACATATGCGTTTACGCAGTGGGCGTCTGTACTCATGTAGATATTTTGATAGGATTGAAAGGGGTCAAAGAGATAGAAAAAAAAAACATACAGCAGTCATGGCTCCTCCTGTCAGCCCTACCCCTGGACCTAGTGGTGTAGGCCAGGCTAATCCTCCTCCAATTGTGACGCTTGTAAATGCCAGGTCAGCAATCCTTCCTTTTCAAGGCCGTGTCAACGGGTTCTTGCCACAAAATGTGGAGTCATGGATTTCATCCGTTGATGCCCATTTAAATGCCAAACAAATCGTAGATCCTTTTGTACAATTACAAGAAGCTAAAAGTTTTATAGATTTTTCTAAGGGGGATGCGAGTGCGTATTTAAGAGGTGTTTCATTTCAGGAAGCAGTTACTTGGGATGATTTCAAAGTTAGGTTACGCGCGATCTATGGGGGTGAGGAAGCTTTGGATGTAGTGTTAACGTTACGAAATACACTTAATCAAGCCACTATGAATCGGCTTAATGTTGTTGAGAGAGCAGCTCTCATAGCTGATAGGCTTAACGAATATCAGGACATTTTAGGTAATTCCACTTGGGTTACTAACGATAATATCTCCGTGAAAGATTTTTTACGATTAATGTATTTAACTTGCATGACACTTATGTTGCCTGAAGCTTTAGTACGGTGCTTTGATAAGAAGCTAATGCCTGCAAGTACGGAATTGGATGTCTATAAAATGATAAAGAAACACATGTCCAAGTGTCCAGATCTCGATCCCGTGTTAACTCAAGTTTTTGCTAAGAATGAAACAAAACCACAAACAGTGAACGTAATTAATAATCCAGTAGCGGGAGTGACGTGTTACAACTGCAAACGTCAAGGTCACATAAGCGCAGACTGTAGAACGAAATTTTGTTCAGTTCACAACACAGGATCACATTCTTATAGTCAATGTTACGCGCGTAAGACACAACAATATCCTAGAAATACACAGTCAATTCCACAGTCAGTTCCATATGGAAATAAAAAGAAAAATCCTCATTTTAACAATAAGAAGAAGCAACAAAATGTCAATGCAGTTCAGAGTCCGAAACAAACAAACACTTCTTCAAATATCGCTGAGCCTGGGCCGTCAAACCAGATCTCGCAAAGTCAGCCTAATTTTCAGAATGTGCAGAGCAAAGCAAATACCACATAGTTAACTCTAGAGGGGAAGAGAGTGATGTTGGGTCAAGGTCATTTATGTCAACATCAATAGTATTGAATAATCAATTTAATGTTTTATCAGATAATTGTGAGACAATAGATTTTCCTATGAAACACACGGCCGAATTAAGTAAAACAGTGCATGCTCCCGTAGATTTGCAACGTATTCATACAATAATAAGCCAAAATGAGTTACGGCCAACCTTATATGCTGTAAATTTAGAACACAAATCCTTTACGTTATTTTTTGACTCTGGTAGTCCACGTAATATTATGGATTTGAAGACGCATCATTTGTTGTTTTCGAACTTTCCGATTGAAAAATCAGGAATTAGACTTTCAGGTATAGGAAATAATGAATTAAACGTCATAGGCATAACTCATATTCAGTTCAGAGTCGGTAATCGCACGTTTGCCGATACATTTGTTGTTGTGAAAAACATTAATATGTATCCAGCTGTAATTATAGGATACCCATCTATGGGAAATCAAAACATTATCTTAGCTCCTGCAAAGCACGGCGTGTATATCAAAGGGAAATTCTATAAGTCTTCTAATACTTTAAAGTCAGTTTTGGATAAAAAGGAGACGACAAATGTAACCGTAACGTACGTTGAAGAACCAATAACTTGTCTCACTAATAAAGAAATAATATACGCGACCCAGCAGAATTCTCGTTCACCCCGTAATATCATCTTGCACGCAATATATCGAACCAAACATACCTTCGAATTTAATAGTGCAAATAAAGAAAACACTACCGGGATCTGAAATATTAATCCTTTCCGATACTTTGAAAACTAACGGATTGTCTGTCACACAAGCTATTTATACAGTAGGCTCACATCAGCAATGTAATATCGAAGTCTGTAATCATTTAAATAACACTTTAGTAATTCACAAAAATCAACATATCTTGGATGTAGAAGTTTATAAACATCGTATTCTTACCGTTGCTGAAATCAATCACTCTCAATCAGTTGCGGATGAATCCCTTTTACGATCTATTAAAAATAAAATCAGTAAGGACATTCAAGACGAAGAAATTCAGCAGAAAATTTTTGAACTTTTAAATAAATATACAGATGTCTTTTCCACTACGGATGGATCCTTAGGGAAAACAGATGTGATCGAGCATCAAATAAGGTTAAAAGACAAACAGAAAATTATATATGTACCCTCGTACAGACTCCCTATGAAATTCCAGAATGAAATAAATGATGAAGTAGGTAAAATGTTAGAGGAAGGAGTCATTAGAAAATCAAATAGCCCTTATAATTTTCCTTTAATAGTTGTACCGAAAAAAGATCGAACATGGCGTATCTGCGTCGACTTTCGTCGTCTAAACGAGGAAACGATCCCTGATCGATTCCCAGTGCCATGTACTGACGATATTTTGTCTTTATTAGGTCAGAATAAATATTTTACCAGTTTGGACTTACTTAAAGGCTTTCACCAGATATCATTAGAAGAAGATAGTATCCCATACACAGCCTTCAGCACAGCCAGGGGACATTATGAATTTTTACGGATGCCTTTTGGTTTACGTTGTGCTCCTATAACATTTACAAGAATGATTAACATAGTGTTTGGAGACTTGTTAGGGGATATATTGCATGCCTATATGGATGATCTTGTAATCTTTTCCAACACCTTAGAAGAACATCTACGTAAGTTAGAACTAGTACTACAGAGATTAAGACAACATAACTTAAGGGTAAAGATTAGTAAGTGTGAATTTTTCAAAACAGAATTAATATATTTGGGTTTCATGGTGTCAAGCCAAGGTCTTAAAGTAGTCCATGATAAGGTGTCGGCTATACGTAATTTTCCCATACCTACTAATGTCAAGGGAATACAGCAATTTCTGGGTTGTAGTGGATATTACAGGCGTTTTATACGCAACTATTCAATAATAGCCGCTCCTTTAACTGATCTTACGAAGAAGGGCGTAGATTTCATATGGTCTGAGCAACATCAACAGGCGTTTAATACTTTGAAAGATGAACTGTGTAGTTCTCCTATCTTAAAATTTCCTGACTTCGGTAAGGAATTCTTCATTGCAACAGACGCCTCAGACTTAGGAGTAGGAGGGGTATTGCTTCAGCAATATGATAAACAGTTTTTCCCGATAGCTTTCTATTCTCGAAAATTGAGAACTTCCGAAAGTAAGTATGCAGTAATAGACAAGGAAGGACTAGCTATTGTTAATTCGCTAGTGCATTTTAAGTTCATAATTTACGGTTATCCCGTTAAGGTTCTTACTGACCATAAACCACTAACAGAGTTCTTTAAAGGCTTCAATCACAGCCCTAAACGAACTCGGTGGCATTTAATCATTCAAGATTTTGGCGCAAGAATCGGGTATTTACCTGGGAAAGCAAATATCATTGCGGATGCATTATCACGCAACCCCGTGTCATCTTGTACGGAGTCTTTAGCTGAATTAATAGATATATCAACATCCATGCCTATTGTAAAAACAATATCTGAACAAGAAGATTTAGGCTGGAGTGCTGAATTGTTACAGACTGAGCAAAGAAAAGATCAGAAAATAGAAACAATTATAAATGCTTTGAAAGGCAATCATAAAGAAAAAGAATATATAAAGTATAAGCAGCAGAATTATGTAATCAAAGATAATATTCTGTGTAGGACTGTGACAAGGAAAACCCGCAATACACCACATGTAACTAACGACCAGGTAGTAGTACCAAACTCACTTGTTTCCACTGTCCTGAATTGGTTGCATTCAAATCCATTACATGGACACCCTGGGTTCTCATTAATGTCACAGAAAGCCAAATCATTGTTTTATTGGCATACAATGCTTACAGATATAAAAAGACACATAGCTAATTGTCGCACATGTCAGGAAAACAAAGGGCATACGAAAACACCTGTCAGCTTAGGAGCTTATCCTGTTCCCAATCAACCCTTTGAAAGAATACATTTAGATTTGTTAACAGGATTTTACGAGTCAGACAGAGGAAATAAGCACCTCTTAGTAATTATAGATGCTTTAACTCGATATACAGAACTAATAGCGCTTAAAACTAAAACTGCGATTGAATGCGCTAGGAAGTTTTACGAGTGTTACATTTGTAAACATGGAATTCCACACATGATAATCTCAGACTCGGGTGGTGAATTTAATAATCACTTTCTTATCTCATTGTGTGAATTCCTCAACATAAAGAAGGTTAATACCATGATATATCACCCAGAGTCGAATGGGCTAGTGGAAAGAGCAAATAGGAAGATATTAAATATATTAAGGGTAACACTAGGGGGATCAGACCCCAACTGGGATATTGCAATACCGGCGGCACTGAGTACTCTGAATCATTCATATCATATATCAATTAAAATGTCACCGCATGAAGCATTGTATGGTACCCCAGTTAGAACACCTTTCCATGTATTAACGCCTACAACTAATCTATCAAATCCTTTAAAAGAATGTATAAATGCAAGTATAAGTCGATATGATATCCTTCGAAAGAATTTAGAAGAATCACAAATCATAATGAAAAGGAATCATGATAAAATAGCGAAACCAACTAAAACATATACCGTGGGTGATAACATCTATATTCAAATCAATGTCAGAAAAGGGCTCAACTATAAACTAACACCTAAGTTTGAAGGCCCATTTAACATTTTGGAAACATTAACGGCCAATAGGTTTAGAATTCAAAACGTAGCCCAACCCACGGATGAGAGAATAGTACCATTGTCTCACATAAGAAATTAAAAAGAAGTGAGGAAAAATTTTAATTTTTGTGACTATAAGTTTTCTTTTTAATACAGGAGTAATTACATATATTTTTTCTCGTTACAGGTTTCCAAGATGAATTTTTTGTTGTTGGGAGTGATATTGTTCGCTCAGACATTTTTTTCGTATGGGATGAGTTCTAAGACTAAGAATATATATTTTAAATATGGCAATATAGTTGAAAGACAAGAAGACATTTTTATTACATCAACCAACGTAATTGTCGAAGTGCATATGCAAGCAATTTTTCTTCAAGAGAATGATGTCACTAGCTTAAGAACCGCCATTTCAAGGTTTTCTGCATCATTGGATGAGTTGCATAGGAGACATTTTCATTTGACTACTAAGAGTTTGCTTGGATCAACATTAAAAGTTGCAGAGATGCTATCTGATGACTTGAAAAATAAGACTGGAGAGACAGGATCTTTGGCTTATGACCTTTTGATGTGGACTGTAGGACACGAACAAAAAGAAAGACGGAATCCGTTCATTTATGCTGCATTAAGCATCTTTGGGTCTGTTGCAAGTTTAGGTTTAGGACTTTCCAATCGTCTTAAAATTAGTAATCAAAATAAGAAAATTGAGTTCTTGACTCATAAAGATGAATTGATTATGTCAGAACTAAGGGATCAGTTAGCTTCAATCAATAAAATTATGGATTTGTTAAATGAACATTCAGATAATATCGTTCAAATTATGGAAGTACAGGATTTGTTAGCAACATTAACGTATTATGATTCAAAGATAGATCACATACATAACAGAATTGCACATTTCATTGAGAAATCCAAGGATTATGTAGAAGCTATCACGTTAGCAACTAAAGGTGTATTGTCGCCCCATTTGTTGCCTATACGTTACTTAAAATTAGTTCTGGAGAACACTAGGGATAAACTAGGCTATGTTCCTTTGTTAGACGAACATAGGTTAGAATTTTATTACAGCCTAATTACAGTAAACGTAGATAATAACAAGATTAGGATTACAATTCCCTTTGATTCTTCTGATGCCTGGCAATCTTACAGGATATCACCATTTCCGACTTTCATGACGAATCACTCAAATCCAGTAATATCCAGTTTGACAGGACACGTATTGATTTCCCCAGACAAGGAAACATATACGGTCATTAAAGACTTAAATCAATTAACTCACTGTTCAGACGCAATGGATAGAAAAATATGTACAGCTGACTCATTTGAATTCCGTAAAAACTTGAAGGATTCATGCGAGTTAGGTATAGTGCTAGACGGTGCTCTCTCCCATACAAGTGAAAATTGTCTGGATAAGCTTTATCCCTTTGACAATAAAGAATTCAATTGCAGACTAAATAATGGCTCGTGGATACGATACGACAAGGACGGCTTCAATGTATCATGCCCTGACGGATCCACATCCTTCAACAACATCTTCGTCGCAGCAGATGGCTGTATCGGGACTTCCCCGAATTCCATGGTGACTGGCCTACGGACAATCATCAGAGAACGAGCTTACTTCGCGAACTTCACGTGGACCTCTACAACGCCCGCACTTCCTCTCCCCTATAAAGGAAGTGTGGCGAAACGCTTAATGAAACTTACCGAAAAGGACCACCTGTCGCCGACTTACAAAGAGATTCTTCACCCTATATTACTAGCAGGTTTATGTGTAACGGTGTTAATTTTTATCGCCGTGAACATCCTTGTTTGGCGTAGGTTACGGCACAGCAAGCAGCTACAAAGGAACGAGTTGAATAGCCCTGACAATACCCCCTACCTGATCCAGTTCAAAGCTGTATGAGTGGCCACCTCATTCGCTAAGGGAGTAATTTGTCAGGATGATGTTTGTATGAAAAGCTGATTAGTACGCTAGTAATATGTAATTAAAGAAATTCTCTACATTTGCATTGTTAAAAATACATTTAAAATAACATTTAAAAAAATAAATAAAATAAAAAAGGATATAAATCATTTTTTTCTCTCGGCATCTAATAAAAATATATAAGCCGGAATGTTAAAAAAGAAAAGAGAAAAAAAAAAAAAAAAATATAAGATATATAACAGAATCTATGGGCATCTAATAAAATGTATCAGCCCTATATATAAATATATATATATATATATATATATATATATGTACGAAACCGTGGTACGTGTACGTACCAGGAATTCGTATTTGTGCACTAAAAATTGAGTATCTTGTTTCTGACAAAGGTAACAATTATTCTTTATCAAGTTACCGAATCATTTGTAAGTCAGAATTTGTTTTGTTTTTTGGTACCATGTAATCATTTGCTAGCAATGTACCATATATATGATCTTGGTTTTATCATGCATTTTTCTTTTCGCTTTGGTAATATCTTTTTTGTATGCATTATTGTTATTAATTTTGATGTGCCTATTTGGACATTCGTCCTCAGTTGGATATAGCTAGTTTTGAACAATGAATGATACGTATGTCCAGTCACACCTAATAACCATGTTTCGGCTTGTTGTTAAATTTTTGTAAAAAAATTGAGATAGCTGGCCGAGCTTATGTAATAATTAGAATAGTAATATTACATGTTTAAAACAAATGACGTAATATGTCATGTTGGTTGGAAGAGCTGACCGTGAGATTTGCTATGGTCAACTCAAATTGTAAGCAGGATGTAAGATGCTAAGTTGTCATTCTTTCTTAGTGTCAACACATTGTCTCTTCGTGTGAAAGTTTGTGACGTCACCGGATGCAGGTGTCTTCCGATTCCGTCACTTAGCCAAATTAAAGCAAGTGTACGATATTTGGGATATCAGTAATTTGTTCAGTTCATATCTAAACTTCACCAGAATTGGTCATGTGGACCAACACAGCTTCCTCCAGTGATGGAGATGTTTAACTCAGTTGTTTATTCACAATAAAACTTAAAAACCCCTAAGATGTGTTCAATAAACCATTTAAATACATCTGAAAACAACTCATACTCAAATGTGTGCTTAAGACAGTAGCACACTAATATATGTAGGCCAACACGCTTTAGAAAAAATATTTAATGAAACAAGAGTAGTTACTAACTCAAAAACCCAATTTTGATGCAAATCTACCACGTCTGAAAGAATATCTTTATACAGTTTTTTTTCAGCCTAATATAATGGCTATTTCTAACTAAACAAAGAGATTTGATTATAATTAGTAAAACCTGTAGCTGTGTTCAAACCTTTACTAACTTATGTGGTTCGCTAGGTTTACTGTTTGGCTTATTTAACTTACTATAACCAACATTGTCTGCAAAATAGCTTGCCTTTATTACTTCTGGCAACTAAGGGGAGACAATTTAATGCTTGGTCAGATCAGTGTTGCTGTTTAGCTTAATTTAATGACCGCCTAAGTCAGTTTAATTCAATAAGTAACTTGATTACCTCATCTCTATTCATGTAATTATCTGAAATTAGATAAGTGCTTGAGGGTACACTCGGGCACACTATTCTATCTAATTTCTCTTCCTCTGGTTTTGTTAAAGTATTTATAGTTTATGTAGGAATTATTGATTTCAATGTTGTTACTGTCCTTAAAATATTTACTTTTCCTTGTTTCCTTTCCTCATTGGGCGATTTTCCCTGTTGGGGCCCCTGGGCTTATAGCATTCTGCTTTTCCAATTAGGGTTGTAGCATGGCAATTATTATTAGTAATAATAATAATAATAATAATAATAATAATAATAATAATAATAATAATAAAAGTGATACTGTTTATATCAATGACTTATGTAACTCAACTGAGTCAAGTTACTGCTTGGCTTCATTAGTTTGACTTTTCAGCTTAGTGACTTCCTCAGTCAGCTCATGTCAGTAACTTGACCACTTCAGCTTGATTCATATAGTGCTCGGCCCAGTGGTTTTACATCTGGAATCAGATAAGTGACATTCTTATCTTACTTCAGTTTATGATCAAATAGATTCAGTGGCATTGACAATCACCTTTGTTTGATCTCATTTCTACATCAGCTTTGTTCAATGACATATCCACCTTAGCAATGCTCAGGTAATTTATATACTTGGTTGTTCATGTAATTGCTTGGTTCAGTCGTATAGATTGCCTATCTCTCTCTCTCTCTCTCTCTCTCTCTCTCTCTCTCTCTCTCTCTCTCTCTCTCTCTCTCTCTCTCTCTCTCTCTCTCTCTATATATATATATATATATATATATATATATATATATATATATATAACGCTGCAGGTGTGGTATTACAAGAATTAGCCTCCAATTAAAGCATTTTCTCTTCTTTTCTTTGTTTATATCCCTATCGCTTGGGGCCTCTACATTAACTTATTACTTCCCCCTTCGCTCCCCTCATCGGCTTTCTTTCCTCTTTCAAGCCGGGTTTTTTCAAGGTTCCCTTGGGGGTGGGGGGAGGGGGGGACCCTTTCTTTACCTCTCCATTGTTGTTTTGTTGACGTTTTTCCTTTAAAGGGTCTTAATTCATTAAGGTTATATAGTTGTTCATTCCATCTAAGGCTAGATTTTTTCCCTCAAAAGAATTTCTGGGTTTTCACAATTTCTTTGTGAGAGTGAACAGTGTATATTCTTGGTTTTTCTAAAGGTTATTTTTTCCCCTTTTTCAGAAAATTATATTGACTTTACTTTTTTTAGCGAAGCTATAATTAATTTTTTCCACACACTTGGCTTTTCTAAAAGTAATTTTTTCCCCTTTTCAGAAAATTATATTGACTTTGCGTTTCATTTTTTTTTGTAACGGAGCTATAATTCATTTGACTATAAATATAATATTGCAGTTACTGTATTCTTCGGCTTTTCCAAAGAAGTTAATTTTTCCCCTTTTTCAGAAAATTTTATTGACTTTGCTTTTCATTTTTAGTTGCGGAGCTATAATTTTACTTGTGATTAAATATGGTTTTCATGGAAAAAAGCTATATTGATATAGAGAATAATCATTAAATTTTTATATCAGATGGTCATAATATTGCATAGTCTGTTTTATTCAATCCATTCTTGTCCAGTTAAATTCAATGTTTTATTTTCGGTTTTTCAATCCATAATGGATTCATTATTTCCTTTTTACTTAGTTCATATTAGTTATTCAAACCACTGAACCTAGCAAAAGTTTGTTCAGCTTTATTAATAAGCAGCTCCTCTAAGAGAAGGAATCTCCTAAATCAAACCATGGGTCTCTAGTCTTGGGCAGTGCCTTAGCCTCTGTACCATGGCCTTCCACTGTCTTGGGTTAGAGTTTTTTTTTGCTTGAGGGTACACTCGGGCACACTATCTAATTTAATTTCCTCCTTTTTTTTTAAAAAAAGTTTTTATAGTTTATTTAGGAAATATCTATTTTGATTTTATTTAGGAAATATTTATTTTGATTTTATTCTCAAAATATTTTATTTTTCATCGTTTCTTTTCCTCACAGCTCTTTCCCTGTTGGAGCCCCTGGGCTTGAAGCATCCTGCTTTTCCAACTAGGGTTGTATTTTAGCAAATAATATTATGAACGATTCTTACTCCATAGCCACCTCTGAATTCATCATAGCTTTGCCAGCCTCACATGCTTTCCTGTCTATGTATTCTCTCCAGTCATTCCTGGCGTTTCTTTTGACCTTACTGTCAGTACTTGGCATGTTCTACCTTATGATTTTCAATACTTCGAAAACTTTCATCAATCAATTTCTACGGTTTTTATAGTATTCCACGTATTATTTGATATCCATGCGTTTATATCCTTATAACCATGTCTCAAAACTTACGTTACCAACTGACTGATGGGATCGTAATATCACACCATTCTTCATTATGTATATGTACTATGGCAAACATCCGATTATTGATATAATCGTTGTTCAAAACTTAAAACTTAAAACCCATTACCGTACTCTCCTCATTGCTTTAGCAAACATCTGATTATTAATGTATTAGTTATTCAACGACATTCAAAACTTATCCCAATACCGTACTTTCCTCGTTGCTTAGCCAAGTAAAAACTTCTTGAGAATATCAATAGCAAATTTAATATACTAAAATCATCTTATAGGAATAGGAGAATTCACATAGCCAATCATCTGAGATTTCACTTGAGGCCAGCGATCTCTTTCCCTCTTACTAACTCCCTTAGGCTTGTTTTAAACCTAAGTGTTAAATGCTTTTATGATTTAAGAAAGAATGGTGTAAATATAAAATATGAAATGTTTACACACACACATATATATACACATATATACACATACATACATACACACACACACACACACACACACACATATATATATATATATATATATATATATATATATATATATATATATATATATATATGTGTGTGTGTGTGTGTGTATACATATATATATATCAGTATATATATAACATGCATCATATATATATATACACATATATGATGTATGTATAAATACATACACGCATATATGAGATTGTTGCACTTCTGGTAGCAATGTTGGATCTGTCTAAAGTGACAGTCTGATAATAAGATTTAATGTATAATAAAGGCGACAAAGACTAACGTAAAACTATCTTCTTATATTTGAACAAGATTGTAGAAATATTCGCAACAAATTTACAAAGTATATACCTTTTAAATAATCCTAAATCACAACAAAACTTAAAAAACTAAAAAAATAACTACTAATAGAATAAAGCAAAGACAAAATTCCTGCTGGGGCAAATTACGAAATACTTTTTGAGATAATGAAAGATTAACCCTTATAAGATACTCAGAGTCGGCGAATCTGCTTTTAAAACAAATTCTAACTTAAAAAGATTAAACTATCCCCCAACAAAGGTCACTATACATATATACAAATAACATTAAAAAAAAAGTATAGTAAATTTCATGAAAGTCCATTTTTGGGGACACAAACTAGACATCTGAGACTATTTCTAACATCCTTCCCTTTAAGAGGAAGCTGAACATTATGGATCCAGGTAACAAGATGTTACATTAGAATTTTAATATACAAAAAAATAAAAAATAAATAAATAAATAAAAAAAAATTCAACATTTGGAAAAAATCTCAGAAATAAAGTTGTCTTTAACCTCATATGTAGTATCCCAAAGTTATACTACTACGGGGCCAAGACTCCAGAGGTAACCTTGGCTAGTCTTTTTTTTTTATTAGTTTTTAATTATATTTACTAAAGACAATGAATTAATAGTCAGAGAAGATTATAACACAAATTAAACTTATAAATTATGAAGGAGAGCCAAAGCTGCTACTCCATTGTACTCTAGGAACTGAGGCGGCTTCAGTGGACTTTAAGAACAAGAAACTGAAGAAATTCAGCGTTACCAGTCTGCATAAAGACTGCGCCTACACCCACATCACTAGAATCTACTTTGATGAACAGCTGGTCGAATTCAGGTGCCTTCAACACACAACACCTAAAACGCATTGATAGCTTCAAAGGCACGTTGATAATCTTTTATCCTACTTCCAGTCAATCTTACGGCTTCCTAGATTAATTAGAGGTGCACGTTGACAATCTTGAGTCCACTCTCAATCTTAAGGTTTGGGAGATTAATTCGAGGTGCACGTTGACAATCTTAAGTCCATTCTCAATCTTAGGGTTTGGGAGATTAATTAGAGGTGCACGTTGACAATCTTAGGTCCACTCTCAATCTTAAGGTTTGGGAGATTAATTCGAGGTGCAGCAACTTCTGAAGAGTTCGGACAGAACCTCAAACCAAATCCAGCCATACCAAGAGTGCTGTACTGCCTTTATAGGAGTAGGCAATTCTTTCGTTGCATGTAAAGGTAACATCCTTTGGTGCAATCATTCCGGACCTAACTTATGAGCCAAGGTACACTGTCATCAATGACCACATTTCTCATCTGAAACAAACATTGAAAGATTGCAACATTTGCCATTCCAAAGGGAAGAACAGTATTGAAGGAAGACCTACAAATGTGATAACTGTTTAAGCTTTATCAATTTCTGTCAAGGGTACGTTATGATCCATTTGATAAACTTATTAAAATTTGGCTATTTCCAACATCGATACTATAAATTCTTTGCTAAGGATGAGAGTCTTAAGGGTGGTAGAATATAAATTCCGATAATATTTATATCGAGACTTAACAAAGACTCTCCTAGTTTTTGGTCGAGGATGCAGGGCGAGGCCTCGGTGTTGTCACTGTTCTGCCACCCCATTCCTTATAAGAAACTAAAAGTTCCACAGCTTCCTTCTTGTAAGGAGGTATTTATATGGTCTGAGACTGGACTAGTCCCAGGACTCAATACCACATGTAAAGCCGCAGTTGACGGTAGAGTAATATCTGAAAAAATTGAATCAAACTCAAAACTTTACCACGCTGGGAATCTGGTAAATGCATTTAATGTCCAGGAAAATTAAGTAGAATTGCAGTCATACTTCTATGGTAGTAAGAGTTTGATTGTAATTTTTCACATTTTGTAAATAAAAATGATTTTCGGTAGCCGCTTTGTAAATAAAAATGATTAACGGTAGCTGGATTTAATTGTACAGAACTTAGGCCTTATGCAGTGTTCAATGAAGTTCTAGTTGAAGTTTTCCGCTTCCTTTTTTGGCCTTTCACTTTGCGTTCTTAAGTTCTTATTCAAACTAATCTAAAGCGATCCTATCAAACTAGTAAATTCCAAAGGGGATTCTTCAAACCTCGTTCACAATTTCACCCTTACGCTAATACAAGTTTTATATCTATACCAAAATGTACCGTTAAATGAATCCAGTCATCTTTAAGCACAACAAACCATTTATCCACAAAGGGATCAAAGTTAAACAAGTTATGCTTGAACATTTTCAAACTACCGCAACAATCGCTTAACTATGCTCTGGTTTGGATAATAAGGTACAGTACTGGTAGCGATGAGTCTCTCCAAAGGCTGTCCCATAAAATTTCGTATATAATAAATGCGAAAACACTAAAGCAAAATGGCCATTTTCGGTTTGACTTCCGCAAACAAATTATGAAACTCAAAATACACTATTCTAATGCAGTTTATGCTATTTCCGAAAATATAGTCATTTTTTCCGAGAAATGAAAACTAAAGTTATGGCTATTTAAAGATAGGTTAGGTTATATGGGTTAGGTTAGGTTTTAGGTCTCAATGTTAACTCGCCTTAGATAGTTGCTGAAGTCCACAACCGCGTCATGGATGATACCCAGTTCGTCAGTGCAGAATTTCATGCTCGTGTATTTTGTCCACGCATAAATGAATTCAATTATTTCATTCATGGGCAAATTAGATCCTTGTAGCCAAGTGTTTTCGCGTAGGGTAACTCCAGGAAGACCTCTTGTAATCTAAGGTCATTCTGGGACAATCTCTTTGGGTATCATTCCGTGGTTCTGCAGAACGTAAACAGTACTTTCATTGGAGTGGAAGTGTACCCAAGAGCACTTTACTTCATCGCTGGACATATTATTTCA
>NC_090748.1:102009260-102019260 GCF_036898095.1 Palaemon carinicauda
ATGAATACTTGGAAAACAAAACATTAAAACATAGAATTCGTGACGACATAAAAGATCCACAATGTTTTACCCGGTGTCTCTGTAATGAATTCTAAGCGGAGTAAAATACTCAATGGAATTTCCATGCAAGATGAGACACTGATTCATTTCTTAGATTTTTAGGAAATCTCCCCAAAAAAGAACGGGATATTTCATCCGCATATGAAAGTTGCTCTGAAAGTTCCCATGAAAGTTTTAATAAGTTTAAATTACGCAAACAATGGTTGGAAAAATTCGCAGATTTCCTTAAGAAATTACTTAGGTATTCATAGGTGCATATTGTGAGACTGAGGTTTGGAAAAAGCAGGTTTTCCTTATATTTGTCCTTTAGGGAATGATAAAGGTTATGATTCATGCTTCCTTTAGAGAATGATAAAGGATATGATTCATGCTTCCTTCAGAGAATGATAAAGGATATGTTTAGAATGATTAAGGATATGATTTAGAATGATAAAGGATATAAGGATGTAATTCAGTATAGAGAATGATAAAGGATATAGTTCATGAGTTCTTCAGAGAATGATAAAGGATATAATATCCCCAACAGGTAAAAATAGCTCAGTGAGGAAAGAAAAAAAACATAGATAAATAAACTGCATATCGTTGCAATAATGTTGCCAAATGCAACTGAACTCTTTCCTTGCAACAGACACCAGTTTCGTTCCTGCAATCCTTTAAAAATCTATCTTGAGAGCAGATATCAAGGGAGGCTCATCTGGCAACACTAACCTAATTGCCATAAAGTGTAAGGAGATCTGACTGTTGCCTCAGTCGATGTTGGACATTAGCAGAGGCTGTGTCTGTTACTGCGCTCTTCTTTGTTCAACTGTTAATTTTCCTGTCGTTTCAACTACCTTCATTTGTGTTAGGATTTTTTTTATTAGATTGATAATTCTGAGAATTGTATTATATTCTCTATTTCCCATGTTTTAATAATTGTAATTTATTCACACGCACACACACACACACACACACACACACACACACACACACACACACACACACACATATATATATATATATATATATATATATATATATATATATATATATATATATATATATATATATATATATATTATATGTGTGTGTGTGTATATATATCACAGTACTGTGTTTATCATCAATGTGGAGGACTATAAATAAGACAAAAATAGATACTGTATTGATCTATAAATGTAGAAAAATATTCTCTCTCTCTCTCTCTCTCTCTCTCTCTCTCTCTCTCTCTCTCTCTCTCTCTCTCTCTCTCTCTCTCAAGGGATGAAGAAAACTTATGAGATCGGAATTCCTTCCAGGATTCCAAAAGCCGTCCAGCCCACGACCTTCCCTTAATCATACTTTCCTTACAGCCTTTAATTCCACGCCTGGAAATAATTCCATTCCTGGAATAAAATCCCCAGACATTTTAAACCCGAAGAGAGTATATCTCTTTCTTATTACTGAGCGTAAGGAAATTTCATTTGCATTTTTAGTTTGTCCCATAAAAAGAGAATCTTATTCGGGCTTCATTTCTTATAAGCTTCGTATCTGTTTGAAATGCCGAGAAAGTAAGGAGGGAGTCTGATGGAGTGGAATTCCTACATTCTTTGATTAGAGGGAATGTGAGGATGAATGTGCATGTTCGAATGTAATGTTTAGAATAAAAATAAAAAAAAATAGCGAATTTTAATTTTATTTTGTACAAGATACTTAAATATTTGCCGTAAAAAAAAAGAAAAGTATAAATGTTGCTTAACATTACCAGTTTTAAAAACTGATATATAGACTTAAAGGTCACCGCCCCGTAAGAGATAATAACAAAGTAGGGTAAAATTACGGTCGCCTTTATTTCATGAAATACGGCTGAAAACATAGTTTTACGAATAATTTTCAATTATTATTATTATTATTATTATTATTATTATTATTATTATTGTTATTATTATTATTATTATTATTATTATTATTATTATTATTATTATTATTATTATTATTAAACAGTGTATGTTGAAACAAACAACAAATACTGCATTTTCGAATATTGTAATACAGCTCTGAAAGTTACCAAATTTAAACTTCCTGGAAAAAATGTGAAATTTCAAATCTTAATCAGAAGCAAAACGAGATCAACATTTCCACTGGGTAATTCTGCTCTGTTGCCTTCATTTACAAATGTGCAAATGCAAAGTTGCAAAGCCAAGAGAATCATAATGATTTCCCTTGTGATCCTTTTCAAATAGAATCTTCTTTGATAATACTCGTCAGTTTTCGCTCTGTGGTTTAAAGGATTAAAGGCCACTCGTGAATGGCTGAGGCAAGGGGCAGTGACGTTGCCCTATCAAGCAGGACAATGCCCTAGAGACTGACTATGTAAACACATCAGAACTCAAGCTCGGACCAAGGAGGGATAGGTAATGGCTGATGATGACTCCACAAATAGACCTATAGGTTCTCCTTATCTCACAAGGATGGTAAGGTTGCAGCGACCAAAGAAACTAACGATTTTGAGGAGGACTGGAGCCCCAGTCTGGCGTTCACCAGTCAGGGACGTTTCCACATCGACCACCACAACAGTAATATTCCCATTTATCAATGAAATTCGCAGAATTGAGAAAATAATGAAATATTATTTTTCAAAGAATCAGTTGGAGAAGTTTGACTCTAAGGGAGAGTAGAAAGGTTAATCCCCCTTAAGCTGTCAATCATTTCAAGATGATGATAATCCCGTTTATCAATGAAATTCGCAGAATTTTTGGAGAAAATCATGAAATATGATTTTTCAAAGAACCTATTAGAGAATCTGCCCAAAAGGATAGAAAAGTCAATACCCTAAAGCTGTCGAACATTACAAAGCTAATCAATAATCGTTTCTTGGTAAAGGTAATTGTTTCGCTTTCCAATTGTCTTTGTAATTGCCTGTTAGGATATACTGTTAAAAATTGCATTTAAAAAAAAAATGAAAAATCCTGGAATGTTGGCAGACATTTACCGTTTTAAACACGGATATATTGGCGTAAAAGAGTAATATCCTGGTCACCAACCCGTTAAAGATGATAACGAAGTAGGTTATTTTACTGAAATACGGCAGAGAACTATATATTTATGTAGATTTTCCGATTAAAATGACCGTTTTTTTTAACAGTGTATTATTAAAAGCCAAGATGAAAATTAGTTGTACAGGTTGAAAAAATCGAGGATAATGACAAATCGGTAGTAGGTTGGCCAGGGCACCAGCCACCCGTTGAGATACTACCACTAGAGAGTTATGGGATCCTTTGACTGGCCAGACAGTACTACATTGGATCTTTCTCTCTGGTTACGGTTCACTTTCCCTTTGCCTACACATACACCGAATAGTCCGGCATATTCTTTACAGATTCTCCTCTCTCCTCATACACCTGACAACACTGAGATTACTAAAAAAAATTTCTTCACCCAAGCGGTTAACTAATACACTGTAATTGTTCAGTGGCTACTTTCCTCTTGGTAAGGGTATTGTTATTATTATTATTACTATCCAAGCTACAACCCTAGTTGGAAAAGCAAGATGCTATAAGCCCAGGGGCTCCAACAAGGAAAAATAGCCCAGTGAGGAAAGGAAATAAGGAAATAAATAAATGAAGAGAACAAATTAACAATAAATCATTCTAAAATAAGAAACAACGTCAAAACAGACATGTCATATAATAAACTATCAACAACATCAAAAACAAATATGTCATAAATAAACTATAAAAAGACTCATGTCCGCCTCGTCAACAAAAAAGCATTTGCTCCAACTTTGAACTTTTGAAGTTCTACTGATTCAACCACCCTATTAGGAAGATCATTCCACAACTTGGTCACAGCTGAAATAAAACTTCTAGAGTACTGCGTAGTATTAAGCCTCGTGATGGAGAAGGCCTGGCTATTAGAATTAACTGCCTGCCTAGTATTACGAACAGGATAGAATTGTCCAGGGAGATCTGAATGTAAAGGATGGTCAGAGTTGTGAAAAATCTTATGCAACATGCATAATGAACTAATTGAACGACGGTGCCAGAGATTAATATCTAGATCAGGAATAAGAAATTTAATAGACCGTAAGTTTCTGTCCAACAAATTAAGATGAGAATCAGCGGCTGAAGACCAGACAGGAGAACAATACTCAAAACAAGGTAGAATGAAAGAATTAAAACACTTCTTCAGAATAGATTGATCACCGAAAATCTTGAAAGACTTCGAAGAGACTCTTTAGCTGTGGTAAGCAGCTCTTCTAGGAGGACACTCCAAAATCAAACCAGTGTTCTCTAGTCTTGGGTAGTGCCATAGCCTCTGTACCATGGTCTTTCACTGTCTTGGGTTAGAGTTCTCTTGTTTGAGGGTACACTCGGGCACACTATTCTATCTAATTTCTCTCTCTCTTGTTTATGTTATATTTTTTTTAGTTTATATAGGAAATATTTATTTTAATGCTGTTGCTATTCTTAGAATATTTTATTTTTCCTTTTTTCCTTTCCTCACTGAGCTATTTTCCCTGTTGGGGCCCCTGGGCTTATAGCATCCTGCTTTTCCAACTAGGGTTGTAGCTTAGCAAGCAATAATAATAATAATAATAATAATAACCAGTTACGTTTTTTGAGTAAGTCTTTTAAGTAAATATCAGAATTTACTAATATTATCGTCATAACTAGAAGTCTTAAAATCTTATCCGTCAAAGTTTTTATTTTGAAATTGAAGTATAATGACTCTAAGTTAAGAGTGAATTTGACTAAAAGAAAGTTTTTTCAATTTAATCCGCAGTTTTCTTCGGACTTAGGACTTTCCCTTGACTGTATATTGTCTCGTTCTTTGAATGAAAAATACATTTGAATAATTCTTCGGGCTGTTATTTTTAATACTCTGTTGCCTTGTGAAATACTTTTTTTTTAACATACATACATACATAAAAATACATTTAAAGTAAATGCTTTCTTGAATAATTCTTCTTGCTGATCTACACTTACTTTTAATACTCTGTTGGCTTCAGAAATATTTTTTTAAACATACATACATACAAACTTACAACTAATGTTTTTGTGTTGAACAGGCTGACATGTCTGTTTATAGTTTATATATGAAATATCTATTTTAATGTTGTTAATGATTTTTAAATATTTTATTTTAATTGTTCATTACTTCTTATATCGTTTGTTTATTTCCTTTTCATCACTGGGCTATTTTTCCGTGTTGGAGCCCTTGGGCTTATAGCATCTTGCTTTTCCAACTAAGGTTGTAGCTTAGTTAGTAATAATAATTATAGTACATACATACATACATACATACATGCATACATACAGACATACATGCATACATTTTCTGAATAGAAGGAAAAGTTACTGTTTGTTGGTTGCAAATGAAAACATTTGTACAAACATTTTCCAATTGGATAAACATTTCATTGTGGTATTTCATAAATATATTTTTTCTCCTTCGGTAACTCAGCAAATAAAAATAGGAACTTGCAAAGTCTTAGAAACACGTTGATGCATTTCCTTGATTAAACACATTGTCTCTTCCTTTGCTCAAATATTTTTTTGGATATTTTTAAAGAGTAAACCTGGCGGTTTTGTTTCTTTTTAACTTTTATTTTCATATCTCATTGTAACTACGTACTTTCCAAAAATATTTGCATTTTAGTCCAGTATTATTTCTCCTCACTATTTCATTTTTTTTTCATAGTTGTTTTTATCATTTATTTCATAATATATATTTTACAATTCTTATCCTTTTCAACCAATTTCCCTTCGCCCTTTTATTCCTAATTGTATCATATCATATGTTTTTAGTGTTTTTAAAAAGGAATCTTGTAACTTTATTATATTTTTATCTACTTTCAAAAACCTTTTGCATTTTAGTCAACTATTTTTATTCTTCTCACTACTTCATTTACTTTTTTCATAGCCTTTTCTCGTCCGTTTTATAATAAATATTTTATAATTCTTATCCTTTTCAACCCAGTTCCCTTTGCTCTTCTATTCTTAATTGTATAATCATATTTTATTTTTTTGGTATTTTTAAAAAGGAAACTTTCAACTTTATCTATTTTTACTCCTGATTTTACATCATATCTCATCATAGCTATTAGTTTTAAAAATCTTTTGCATTTTAAGCCAATATTTTTTCTTCTCTCACTGCTTCCATTTACTTTTTTCTTAGTTCTTTTTTTTTATTTGTTTCATAACATATATTTTATATATCCTATCCATTCCCACCCAATTCTCTTCGTTCTTATATTCCTAATTATACGACTTCCCTCTTCTCTCTTATATTACTGAGGCATTCTTCCTCCCCAACTTCTGATTTCTTTTGTTTCTCTCCCTTCTCTTCTTTGTCACCATTTCCTCTGAAAACTTTTTTTTTAAAACTTTCTTCTTGCCCTCGAGTTTTCCTCCAATATTTTACATTCGTTCTTAGCATTATTTCCTTTTCCAAACTCTTACGTTCGTCTTTTCGCTTTAATGTTCTTCCTTGGGAGTTTTAATTTATTTATTATTTTGCTTTTGACAGATAATATATATTTATAGAAGTGAAGAACAATAAACATTTATTTATAGAAGTGAAGAACAATAATCATTGATAAAAAGATGACAAATTCATGATACAGTCCTTTGGTAGGTAGTAGGTTGGCTAGGACACCAGCCACCCGTTGAAATACTACCGCTAGAGAGTTATGGGGTCCGTTGACTGGCTAGACAGTACTACATTGGATCCTTCTCTCTGGTTACGGTTTATTTTCCCTTTGCCTACACATACACCGAATAGTCTGGTCTATTCTATATAGATTCTCATCAGTCCTCATACACCTGACAACACTGAAATTACCACTAATAGGCTCAATATAACACAGTACTCTAGAAGTTTGATTCCAGCTGTGACCAAGTTGTGGAATGATCTTCCTAATTGGGTGGCCTGCTCATTACTTCTCATGTCGGTTATTTCTTTCCTTATTTACTTTTCTCGTTGGGCTATTTTTTCTTGTATGAGGCCTTAGGCTTATAGCATCATTCTTTTCCACATAGGGTTATAGCTTAGTTAATAACATACATATATCTCTATCCATCTATCTATCTATCTATCTATCTATCTATCTATCTATCTATCTATCTATATATATATATATATATATATATATATATATATATATATATATATATATATATATATATATTTGTATGTTTGCGTGTAAGTATATACAGTATATTTACTTTTATATATATTTACATATAAATACAAACACATATGCCTATTTGCATATATGTGTATATGTGTGTATATATATCTATCTATCTTTATATATATATATATATATATATATATATATATATATATATATATATATATATATATATTTATATATATATAAAACAACACCAGCCATATACCATCAAACCCTCCTCTACGCAAACACTGAAGACCCTCAGAATCTCCCATTACTACTACACTTCTATAATGAGGTATTGAACTCACCCCCCCCCCTAGAACTTTATAACAAAAGAGATCTCATATCTTTTCTAAAAGGAAGTTAATTATAACTCATTAGAAACTCACTCTTTGTATTTTGTCTCTTCAGTTTTCTCCAATCAAAAGGGAGATGTAAGATAAGATCCTCGTGTAGAGAGTTTTTCTTTATCAAGTCGTTATTATTATTATTATTATTATTATTATTATTATTATTATTATTATTATTATTATTATTTTTATTATTATTATTATTGGTATTGTTATTATTATTATTATTATTATTAATATCGTTATTATTATTTTTATTATTATTGTTATCATTATTATTATTATTATTATTATTATTGTTATCATTATTATTATTATTATTATTATTATTATTATTATTATTATTATTATTATTATTTATTGCTAAGCTACAACCCTAGTCAGAAAAGAAAGATGCTATAAGCCCAGGGGCTCCAATAGCGTGTTTCAAATTCCACTTTCGACGACTTCCAATTGACTTTATCGTATCGTTCGAAGGACGCTTATATTATATTGAAGTAATGCTCTCCTCCGGGAAGCAGGTTTAAAGGTTTAAGGGCTGCACGATCAAGTAGGACAATGACCTTGAGACTAATCTGCACCCAAGCCCCCTCTCTATCAAAGCTAGGACCAAGGAAGGCCAGGCAATGGCTGCTGATGACGAAGCAGATAGATCTATAGACTCTCCCATCTACCCCCAGCTTCCCCAGTGTCATGTTATTATTTTGATTTTATTCCGTCACTACAAATTAATTAAAATTCCAAATAATCTTTTGTTATATCCTTGGCTGCTTCATATGCAAGAACTTACAATCTGTTACAGATCTACTGCCTATCTTTAAAAATATCATAATAATTATTGATTTTAATTGAAAAATTTAGGGATATTGTGAACTTAAGTGTATATAAGAGTCCTGAAACTATTAAAAAACGTTACACTCGCAGGAAATTCTATTACATATGGGGCAAAAAGTAATTAAAAATACCTGGTGTTATCACCACAAATGTTTATCTTTTATTATAAATTTTCCCAAAAAACAGATTTTTGATAATCCAGTTTACAAAGCCATAATAGGATCAAACAATGCCTAATATAATTCATGAATTAAATGAAATTTTTATTTAAAGGTGGATACATTTTCATGTTGCAATATAAAAAAATCCATTGAATATTTTTTTCCGTGATAATTTTTTTTTCTTTATCGATCTATTGATGTAGTAAGGTACGAAAGGCCTTCAGTTCCAAAGGCTTCATTAGATAAATGAAAGACAATTTCCAATTCTTAGCCAATTAACCCAATTATGGTATTGATCGTCATTTTTAACTCCGCCAGTGAAGTTGGAAAGGAGGTTATGTTTTTGCCTGTTTTTGTGTATTTGTGTTAGTTTGTGAACAGCTTCCTGGCGACAACTTCCTTGCAAGGATTAACTGTTATGTGAAAAGCTGGAAATCCTTAGATTTTGGAAGGTCAAGGTCAAGGTCACGTAATCAGCCATAAGTATATATATATATCGTTGTCACAGAGACCTCAAACATGGTTCATATTTGAGTGTATGAAAATCCACGCCAATTAATACATGTTAAGGTCAAGGTCGAGAAATAATCTGCCGCGGCGGAGGTCTGCGCTTTACTGCTAAGACGTACATTACCAACATATCGTAAGAGATTTTGAGTTATCACTAAATAATTAACAAGAATTGCTCATATCATTGTGACACGAAGAGACAACCCTTCTCCTCTTAGATATTAAGAATTTTTGAAGTGTCTTTTTCATTCCATCTTTCCAGCACCTTCCATGTTTCCATTTATTCATTTACTCTTCGATTCGTATTACTCCAGGAATAAATTGTACACGAATCAGTGCTACATGACCAATTAATTATTGATCAATCGTATCTCCCAAAGCTGAATAATTTACTACTTAGTAGAGTTCCCTTGCTTAAAGGTACACTTGGGCACGTTGTTCTATCTTAATTATCTTCCTCTTGTTTTTCATTGAAGTTTTATAATTTATATATGAAAGATCTAATTTAATGTTGATAGTGTTCTTATATTTTATTTTGATTGTTTATTACTTCGCTTGTTTCTAGGTTTCTTTTCCTCACCGGGTTATTTTTCCCAATTGAAGTCCTTGGGTTTATAGCATCTTGCTTTTCTAAATGTGGAAATAGCTTAGCTTGTAATAATAATAATAATAATAATAATAATAATAATAATAATAATAATAATAATAATAATAATAATTTAATTTTGAATGATCAATATTCAACATCTACGTGTTCATAGTTTCAATATTCTCAAACTTAATTTTTTTTTTCAATTATCATATAACTAAATCTATTCCATATTTCACTTACTAAATTGTAAGATAGATTTAGTAATATAGATCTTATCGCTAGACGAGAATACCAGTTTGAAAATATCATTTAAAGATATTAAAATATTCATTCTATTTATATTCTAACTAAC
>NC_090748.1:102029260-102031760 GCF_036898095.1 Palaemon carinicauda
CAAAGACTTTTTAGTCCATCCGCGGAGTCTCCATTTTCTCTTTGGTTGAGCGATTTAGTTTAAGAATTTAGAGAGTTCTTATGATCTTGTCTAACTTATTCTTGAGAGAGAGAGAGAGAGAGAGAGAGAGAGAGGAGAGAGAGAGAGGAGAGAGAGAGAGAGAGAGAGAGAGAGAGAGAGAGAGAGAGAGAATATTCCGTTCATTGACTTTTGTGATAATTGAATTTCCTTCTGTCTTTACTCTCATTCAATCTAAATATTTTGTGTTTTTCAGATCAGTGATGGGAGATTCTGCCTTTGTCCTCGTTCAACAAGTACCCTCAACCGATTACTCCAGAGATGCAAGGTTAGTGCAGTAATGTTTTCTAATTCGAATGCAATGGTTTGGGGATAGAAGAATCTCTGGGATAGAAAGCTGAGGTTTCAAATGTAAAGTTTTATTAGAAATTAGTGGATGTATTATATTTAGGATGATAAATTATCAATTGATTATTAATTATCCATTATTGATTACTAATTATTAATTATTACTAAGTAATTAATTACTAATTTTTAATTATTAATTAATTATTAATTATTAATTATATTGTTTTGTATCTCATTTTCTTGAGAAGCTACGCTTACTCTTGCGGGCAAACCTTATAGTGGTATTTTCTCTGTTCAGAACTTTAGTGGTTCATGGTTTTTTTTTCATCTGTTAATATAGGACCTTACGGCAAGGCCCCTAGGAAAGGAAAAGAGATTGGGATTTTGGCGGGGCGGGGGCCGGGGGTCCTTACCAGCACCCTAAATATACAAATAATCAAGACCTACAAATACTTGCATATTTCAAATAATAAAAAACTGATCAGAAAAATTCCTGGGATTTTAAGTTTTAAGATCAATGAATTGATCACATCTAAAAGTATATATTCCGCTGAGATAGTATATGTCAACGAAATGTTGGGGCGAATGAAAATGAAAATAGAATATAAAAATCATGAATTTCTTTTTATTTTTTTTTTCTTACAAAGACATTCTAAGAAGAATTTCAGAACGATTTAAGAGCACGTCCTCTTACTTGAGTCATTTGGAAGTTTTAGGTTTAGTTCAAGTGGATTTTAATTGCGCAAACAACATTAAAAAAAAAATAATCCGAAATTTCTTCATAGAATTTCACCAGTTTTCAAGATTTTTTTTTTTTTTTTTTTAGAGTTTGAGTGTTTTCCAAAATGCAGTTCCAATTAAGGTTTTCAATATGAATATTGAAAAATGCTAAAACAGTTCCCGAATACGCGCAAATGGCAGGGATTTTTTTTATTATTATTATTATTATTATAAAATGTGTAGATATGTTTTTGCAAATCGTTCATATTAATGCTACGCTTAGATGAATGTATTGAAATTTTTTTTTTTATTATTTTTTTTTTGTTGCTTATTAAGTTTGATAATCAACAAATAACTACATACAGGTAGCAGGTCGGCTAAGGCACCGGCCACCCGTTGAAATACTACTGCTAGAGAGTTATGGGGTCCTTTGACTGGCCAGGCAGTACTACATTGGACCCTTCTCTCTGGTTACGGTTCATGTTTTCCTTAGCCTACACATATACCGATTAGTCTGGCCTATTCTTTACATATTCTCCTCTGTCCTCATACACCTGACAAAAATGAAATTACCCAAACAATTCTTCTTCTCTCAAGGGGTTAACTAATGCACTGTAATTATTCAGTGGCCACTTTCCTCTTGGTAAGGGTAGAAGAGACTCTTTAGCTATGGTAAGCAGCTCTTCTAGGAGGTCACTCCAAAATCAAACCATTGTTCTCTAGTCTTGGGTAGTGACAAAGCCTCTGTACCATGTTCTTCGACTGTCTTGGCTTGAGGGTACACTCTGGCACACTATTCTATTTTTTTCTCTTCCTCTTGTAAAAGTTTTTTTATAGTTTATATAGGAAATATTTATTTTAAGGTTTCTGTTCATAAGATGTTTTATTTTTCCTTTCTGTGTGGGGATGCCTTAACGTGGTGAAAGGCTTTGTGTATCGTCATTGTCCGCGAAGCTGCACTAGACAGGGCCACCCATACCAGGTTGGTTTGCTGTTTGCGATCCAACGAAAATCTCCCACCATCACCAATACGTAGTGGCCAGCTTGGTGATGAAAATTGGCCAAGCCCTAGGCATGAATTGACATGCTGAGGCCTTTGTCCAGCAGTGGACTAGAAATGAGGGCATTTATTGCTGATTTATATATATATATATATATATATATATATATATATATATATATATATATATATATATATATATATATATATATATATACTGTATATACTTATATGTACATGTATATATATAAATATATATGTATATATATATATATATATATATATATATATATATATGTATATATATACTTATGTATATATATATATTTATATATATATATATATATATATATATATATATATATATATATATATATATATATATATATATATATATATACACTCACGCACGCA
>NC_090748.1:102036760-102039260 GCF_036898095.1 Palaemon carinicauda
ATATATATATATATATATATATATATATATATATATAATGTATGTGTGTATATATATGTATGTGTATATATATATGTATATATATATGTATATAAATTTATATATAGATAAACATATCCATGCATATATGTATATATATATATATATATATATATATATATATATATATATATATATATATATATATATATATATATACACATATATATTTAAGCGTGTGTGTGTACGTATATTGTTGTGAGAGTACTAGTCTTTTTCAAGTGAAGAATTATTTTACTTCCAGCCATAATAATTATCACCTTAATGACAGCAATAAATGTAAATTAACACTAAATGCCATTTAAACTTCATTGCTTCAACAGATGAAAAGGAATCTATAATCATTGTGTATAGCTGAAAATAAAAAAAAAAATTAATATCTTCATAAAATAACTAATTTAATATCTTCATAAAATAACTAATTCAACGTCTTCATAAGATAACTAATTTAATATCTTCATAAAATAACGAATTTAATATCGTCATAAGATAACTACTTTAACATCATGAAATGAAAAATTCATTATCTTCATAGAATAACTAATTCAATATCTCCTTAAAATAACTAATTTAATATCGTCACGAAATAACTAATTTACTTTCAGGCATCATGGCTTATCTTCCATGCAATAGTGGACTCCTTGGCCAATCAAGGGATTTCAGAATTAATTTCCCATCAAAGTTGAACTCAAAGTTCAAGTTCTCTTAAACTTCGCTTTCTCGTCGGAATTGATGACGCCTAAAGTTCCTTATGTTGTGTGGTGTAGTCGCTACTTGATTCTAAGTTCGTACATGCGAATCTCTAATGTATTCTTGTCTCTTTCTTTTTAATTTTAAATAGTTATAAGTATATCGTTTTCATATAGGCAAATCTACCATTTTTTCTTGCTTCCTTCATTTTAATTTTAAATAATTGTGAGTATTTTGTGTTCAAATATGCAAATATGTAATGTTTTCTTGCCTCTTTTATTTTTAAACAATTCTAAATATTTCGTGTTCATACATGCAAATCTATAATTTCTTATTGCTTCTATAATTTTGATTTTAAATATTTCTTAGTATTTCGTATTCATACATGGAAATGTATAATTTTTTATTCCCTTATACATTTAAATTTTAAATAATTCTAAGTATTTTGTTTTCATACATACAAATCTATTATTTTTACTTGTCTCTAACCTTTTAATTTTAAATAATTTCAAGTATTTCGTATTAATACATGCAAATCTATGTTTTCTTACCCCATTACATTTTAATTTTGAATAATTTCAAGTATTTTAAGTTCATATATGCAAATCTACAATGATTTCTTGCCTCTAACCTTTTAATTTTGATTCATACATGGAAATCTATCATTTTTTTCTTTTTTCTTTCCAATTTTAAATACTTATGAGTATTTCTTTTGTATTTACCAAGATGGGATATTCTCGTACCTTTTCATTTCTTATGATTTTACTTCACTTTATAGTAATGAAATATTCATGAAAGTGTTAATAGGATTAAAAACATTATTTTTCCCCTTATAATCGGTCTATCATAATTATTTTAATTAGGTAGTAAAAATATTTATCATATAAATGTGTTTTTAGGTTTGTCAAAATAAAAGGGAATTATTCGTAAATTCAAATCTCTATTAGTTTTGTCTCAATGTATATAATATGCGTAGGTTAATCACTTTAAATATCTATAATTCTTTTCATAATATATATATATATATATATATATATATATATATATATATATATATATATATATATATATATATTTACCAAAACCGAATTACTTAATAAAAAATATCTATCATATGAATGGATTTTTAGGTTTGTCAAAATAAAAGTTTAAAATATCTATTAACTATGTCTCAATATATGTAATATTCGTGAGTTTATCTCTTTAGATATCGATAATTTTTATCATAATATATATATTTTTTTTTACCAAAGCCGACGTGCATAATGGAGTAAAAGCTTCTCTCTAAAAGCTATTCTGATATTTAGAATTCCAAATTATTTTTAGTGATATTATTGAACCCAAATAAGTTCGTTTATTTAATAATAATGTGTGGAAAATGTGGATATATAATGAGATCGTAACCTCATTGTCACAATTCAAAATTACGTCACATTTGTCTTTCCATTGTTACATGATTAATCAGATTATTAATCAGATTATATCGAAGAGTTTATACAACTAGTTTTTTTTTTTTAAGCCTATTGGAAACTTCCTTGCCTGATGTTCTACTGGACTCGACTTCGAGACCAGCTCAAGCTTGATAGTTTTTTTTGTAGTGTCTGTCACCTCACCATCCTTGTCATTAAAGGAGCGGGTTTGGGGAAACCTATAAGTCTGCCTGCTTAGTCATCAGCAGCCATTGCTTGGCCCTCCCTGGTCCTATATTGGGTGGAGAGGGGACTTGGACGCTGATCATACGTATATATGGTGAGTTTCTAGGGCATTGTCC
>NC_090748.1:102044260-102046760 GCF_036898095.1 Palaemon carinicauda
ATATATATATATATATATATATATATATATATATATATGTATGTATATACATATGAATAAATATGTGTATTATGTCTTTATAGGTGTGGAGTATGCAATTATGCATGAATAGATATTATATTGTTTTTCAATACAATGTATATTTAATGAAGACATGTATACACAGCGGCAAAGAGATTCTTTTAGGCATCAAAAGAGTGATGATATTAAAACGCAGAATTAGTATTAGATTTTTAGATCATAATTGAAAATTGGCATTTAGCCAAAGATATAAAGGAAAACAGGTATTGAAGTACAAAAGAGATTAATGAATTTTTTTTTAAATGCACAATAGCATGAATTCTAACCTAAGAAAAGAGGAGCTCTACTATATTATGACATAAAAATAAGCATAATGCTGAGAGAGAGAGAGAGAGAGAGAGAGAGAGAGAGAGAGAGAGAAGAGAGAGAGAGAGAGAGAGAGAGAGAGAGAGAGAGAGAGATCTGAAGCTTCTTTGAACTGCTCTTTAGATTTGCCCTCCTAATGTTGTATTCATCGTAAGACAAAATTCTTATATATTTGGATAAATATGTACAGATACAACCGATAGTAGTCATACGTGTATTATTTGGGATCCTGTTCACAGATCTTTCATTATTTGATACATTATCATCGCAAATAAATCACAAAAACGATGTATAATCCTTATGTATAGCCTGGGATTCTATAATTTTGAAAGCATTTTAAATTCAACAAAGAAGATGATGGAAAAGATAGGATTAATTATACATACTCTGATACATTTTTTAATGTCTCTGCTTGGATTTACTTGGAATTATAGGTACCTTATATATTTTATAAGAACAAATTTTATTAAGCTTAAGCTTTTATTCACCTGGATTTACTTAGAATTATAGTTACCCTTTCTATTTTATAAGAGAAAAAAATTAATCCTACGCTAAAGCTTTTATTCACATTGATTTACTTGGAATTATAGTTTCGCTTTATATCTTATAAGGGAAAAAGTTGATCTTACGCTAAAGCGTTTATTCACTTGGATTTACTTAGAATTATAGTTACGCTTTTTAATTTGTAAGAGAAAAATGTTAATCTAGCAAAAGCTGTTATTAACTTGGATTTACTTAGAATTATAGTTACACTTTTTATATAAGAGAAAAAAGTTAATCTTAAGCTAAAGATTTTATTCATTTGGATTTACTTAAAATTATAGTTACGCTTGTTAATTTATAAGAGAAAAGGTTAATCTTAAGCTAAAGCTTTTATTCAATTGGATCTACTTAGAAATATAGTTGCGCTTTTTATATAAGAGAAAAGAGTTAGTCTTAAGCTAAAGATTTTATTCACTTGGATTAACTTAGAATTATAGTTACGTTTTTTAATTTATGAAAGAGAAAAAGTTAATCCTAAGCTTATCTCCGGCATTATAAACATTGATTGGTTAATCAACTCTTACGATATTTCAGGATATGTTAAATTGATTTTTCTTATGAGAGATTCTAGAGTAGGATGCCTATGCTGGTCTGGATAATACAACGATCTTTCATCTTCCTTTTCCCCGCTAATCCATATTGATTTCATCTGGATTTTAGATGAAAAATAGGTTTCAAAAGAATTTGCATTCTAATATAGAAATAGTTTGAGTTCCACCAATCACATCTAATGGGTATTCAGAATCCTTCTAAGAAAACCCTTCGTTTGCATATAGGATGTTTGCAATAAATTGAAATAAACTTTCAAAGGTGAAGTTTAATTGTACTGAAAATTATATAATTGTTATTTGGATTAGTAATGTTTTCCACACAAAAGGAATTTCAGTATAACTAGATTGTAGGAGATTGCATGAATTTGTTAAGATTAATACAAAAGTTTAAAATCGTATATCTATTCTATCAGTTTCTCTTCTTAATTCCAGTGACAGGGTAATGAAATTTTTAAACCGACATTTTTTCACTTTTTTGACTAAGATTGGTAGTTTTTTCTTCTTTCAATAAGATCTATCAACACTTCGCGTTTTTCCACACACACACACACACACACACACACACACACACACACACACACACACACACTCACACTCACACACACACACACACACACACACACACACACACATATATATATATATATATATATATATATATATATATATATATATATATAGAGAGAGAGAGAGAGAGAGAGAGAGAGAGAGAGAGAGAGAGAGAGAGAGAGAGAGAGAGAGAGAGAGAGAGAGAGCATATGTATATATATATGTTTACATATCTATTATATATATATATATATATATATATATATATATATATATATATATATATATATATATATATGTATATATTCATATATATATAAACATATATTATATATATATACGTATACATATATATGTATATACAGAGAGAGAGAGAGAGAGAGAGAGAGAGAGATGCGTGATAAATCTAAATATATGCCTCACTGATGACTGTTTCGAATCAATACAAGAAATAAATAAAGAATAATAAA
>NC_090748.1:102051760-102056760 GCF_036898095.1 Palaemon carinicauda
CCTGGAAATGATTAAATTTTGGAAGGTCGAGATCAAAGGTCAAGGTCACGGTCAAGCAAAATGTCCAATTCACGTAATCAGTCATAATTTTGGATATCGTTGTCACAGAGACTTCAAACTTGGTTCATATTTGAGTGTATGAAAATCCACAGCAATCAATACATGTTATGGTCCAGGTCAAGGTCGAGCAAAAGGTCAAGAAATAAGCTTCCGCGGCGGAGGTCTGCGCTCTACTGAGTACCCCTCTAGTTACTTATGTGGTTACCTGGGTAATTTGAATATACATTTTTAACAGTACTATAAAGATAACAGGTGAATTTTTCTATCTTGTCCCAGGACTCTGCTAAGGACTCTCTGTCCTCTAAGGGTTGTGGAAAAGAATCAAAATAATTTCATAGTTATGCTTCCAGTTATATGACTATTCCAGTTATGTCTGCTCAGTGGATCCCCTTTAATGTTTTTATTATAGAGTCTCATTAGAAATGTTCGACACGGGAGGCCAATGGGATTGTTTTCAATTCCCCGAGTTAAAGCTTAAATTCTTCATTTCAAAGAAAATATTATACTAGTTGTTTTCATTGGCATCTGTTAATGATAATTATAGTACAAACGTATTCACTCAAATACACACACACACGCACACACACACACACACACTTATACACAGACACAAACACACACGCACACACACACATATATATTATATATATATATATATATATATATATATATATATATATATATATGTGTGTGTGTGTGTGTATATATATACGTGTGTATATATATGTATATATATATGTATATATATATATTGTATATTAATATACACACATATATATGTATATATATAAACACACACTTATATATATATATATATATGTATATATATACACACTTATATATATATATATATATATATATATATATATATATATATATATATATATATATATATATATATATATATACACATATACAGTCAATATGTATATACTGTACATATACTGTGTATATTGTATATTAATACATATACTATATATATTATTTAAAATATTTAGTTCGCCTTAAGTTTCCTTTCCTCACTGGGCTATTTTCCCTGTTGGAACCCTGGGCTTATAGCATCCTGCTTTTCCAACTGGGGTATAGCCTAGCAAGTAATAATAATAATATATATTATATATTAATATATACTATATATACAGTAAATGTATTTTGTGTATATATTTTATATATATATATATATATATATATATATATATATATATATATATATATATATATATGTATATATATATATATATATATATATATATATATATATATATATATATATATATATATATATACACCAGTAATCTTTACACCTGAATTTTTCTTGTTAGTTATAAAAATTACCAACATCACTCCATTAAATCTTGCTCATAAGTAAATAAATTTTGAGTTTTTCCTCCTTTCTCTTTTTTATTCAACAAATGTATTCTTTCAGTTTTCATGTGCCAGGAAATTACTCTTCCACAAACAAGAATGCGAAGATGAAGAATCCCTTGACAGATTTACGTAAGGAGGAAGAGTTTGTCGCTCTTCGCTAGGAAAAGGTGAACACATTAACATTATTTTGCTGCCAGAAGAATAATTGTGGAGAGAGAGAGAGAGAGAGAGAGAGAGAGAGAGAGAGAGAGAGAGAGAGAGAGAGAGAGAGAGAGAGCGCTGTTGAAACATGGTGGTGGGGATACAATGATTTTAAAAAAAGTTGAGTGTCAGGTTTTGAAAGCGTGTTCCCTTGTCTGTATGTTTGTTATTGTACGGCATTGAAGAGTTATGATAATATAATGACCTCAAAAAGAGAGGAAAATATAGTGAATTAATAAAGATGTTATTGTCCGAAATATAGTTATGAAATATAACTTGAAAAGGCATAAATATATCTATCTAGAGAAGAATATCTGAATAAAACTGTGTTTTTATTTTTCATAGCCGAATTTATTGAGGTTTAATGTCATTAATCAACTGTTTTACTTCTGAAATTGATAAGAATTTTTTGATTCACGGTCATTATAATTCGATGTTTAATGCCTGTTTTATGCTTTGAAATTATATTTTGTCTTAACCCGAATGAAATATATAGAAAGACCTACTTGTAAACATATTACCGAATTCATAAAAAAAGAAAAAAAAAAGTTAAAAATCTTAACAGCATTTTTGATAAATGAAAGCTAGAATAAATTACGTATATTTTCTTCTACATGAAGTTATTGTGTTTTCATCTTTAAAGAATCTGCAATTTTCATCATCACCTTCCTTCCAAGAACTGCAATTTTTGCACGGCCACGTTTTCTGCAAAATTCTTCCCCATTACATTCTACTTAGGCAAAGATTGCAAATATTCTTAAGCTTATTTTACCCATCCCAGGATATTACAGAGTTTATATCGGGGCGTGGCCGCTGGCATACTTACTTGTGCGTTTATTAAGTAGTGTGTGTGTGTGAGAGAGAGAGAGAGAGAGAGAGAGAGAGAGAGAGAGAGAGAGAGAGAGAGAGAGAGAGAGAGAGAGAGAGAGAGAGAGCATAAAGGTATTTATACCGTTATTTATACCTAATATTGAGAAAGGTTTTTTTTATACACACCAACACACACACACATACACACACACACACACACACACACACACACACACACATATATATATATATATATATATATATATATATATATATATATGCATATATATACATATGTATATATCTGTGTGTATTAGTGTGTATATATGCGTATATGTATCTGTTAAGAGTATTAAATAATGACGATAAAAATCACAGTGCCAGTAACTGCCAGTCATTAGCAGTCAAAAAAAAAAATATGATTATGAACTTGTAACGAGGAAAAGTTAGCCATATGCAAAAGGTATATTTTCTCCCTCAAATCTATATTTTCATCATTTCAATTAGGAATATTAATTATTCATATTTCATTTGCATATTCATTTGATTATATATATTATATATTATATAGTAATAAATTATTAGCGGCAAATGTTTATAATTGTCTATCGGATAAATGCATTAAATATTTGTGATATATAATTTTGTTATTGATTACGGACAAACTAAATTAATTTTCTAATCCACTGCCTCCTCAACCAGATTAACAGACGCATTTCAAAAAAAAAAAGTTTTTCTTCTCTCATTCATTACATTGAAGGTTTAAAGGCCGCTCATGAATGGCAGAGCAAGGCACAGTGGCATTTTCCTATCAAGCAGGAAAACGTCTTAAAGACTGACTATATATACATGTCATTAGCGCCCAAGCCCCCTCTCCACCCAAGCTAGGACCAAGTAGGACCAGGCAATGGCTGCTGATGACTCGGCAGATAGACTTATAGGCTCCCCCAAACTCCCTATCCTTAGCTCACAAGGATTTAAGGTTTCAGTGACCAAAAGAACTAACGAGTTGAAGCGGGACTCGAACCCCAGTCTGGCGATCACCAGTCAGGGACATTACCACATAGGCCACGACAAACCTAGTTCCTGTGTAAAATATTTACAAAAAGGTATTTTAATCGAAGTAGTTTAACTTCACATTTATATTTTTTATTTGTCTTCCTAATTATATTTAGTTAATATATATATTTTCTTTTCCTTTTCTTATTTTTATCTTCTTGACAGCTGCAACCTGTGTTGTTGTTGTTGTTGTTGTTGTTCTTGTTCTTGTTCGTGTTCTTGTTATTAGTATCATCATCATCATCATCATTACTATTATTATATTTATAATCATTATTATCATCATTATTATTATTTAGAAAACAAACAAATAACCCGACATTAGGCATACAGTATAATCACTTGGCGTTTCGCAGTAAACTAAAATCCGATGTCTTAATTGAAAGCAGATTGTTCCTAGTTAAGTTGAACATCATCTGCATTCCACTGCCATTCAGTTGCGTTCTGTCCCCGGTATACGACGTGAATATTCAATTAGCCGACATTAAATTCTCAGCAAAGTGAAAAGACTGGGCAAATTGCAGCACGTGCAAACAGTTCGTTGCATGTGATATGCAGATGAGTGTACAGCTAGCTAGCTGCCTTTGTGTGTCATGAGAGAGAGAGAGAGAGAGAGAGAGAGAGAGAGAGAGAGAGAGAGAGAGAGAGAGAGAGAGAGCCAATTTGTTATATATTAGTTATAAGCAGACTTCTTGAAATGTTTGTGACATTATTCGTTTAAGAGTAGCAGAGAGGATATTTAATTTTTCATTTTTCTTGAAGAAATACTTAACGGAAAGTAAGACTAAGATACGTAGAAGAAAATATAGTGAATTTTATTCATTATCTCAAAGGTTCCAACCATGAACTCTTTGTTAATTCAATTGATAAAATGCTTTACTGTTAACGCAGAACATTCTAAGCTTCTTCCTGAAATGTTAGGGACATGCAGAACATAACACACACCAGACACGTCTCGAACTGTCGACCTAACCACGTCAGGACTCCTGGCTGCTGGCAGGAAGGACGCTGGTGACTGGTACAACACACGAACATACGCTACTGGGGTCTAAGCGATGTCAGCCAGGGCAGTCAGTCGATCAGAACTACGGTCTACCCCAAAAGCCAAAGCAAAGTCCTTGAAAAAGAAGGCATTTGTGCTTGTCCCATACAATATGGGAAAAAAACCACCTTAATAGAAGATAGTATAGAATAGTTAAAATAGATTTAAGTAAACTTGAATTTATTTTAAGGTATAATATCTATGATGAGCTCAAGAAAATGTTGTAGTATTTTATTATAAAAATCTAAGAGCTAGAGATTCAACAAGTGAAATAAATATATCCTCTGATCAAGGTGGAAGAAAAGTTCATTATTATAATGACGAAGTTTTTCTTTAGAAATAATTAGCCTTTATTTTATCGATGCTTGATACCATTAACCGGGCATAATATATACATATAAATCGTAATTAACATTCATTTTACATATTCCTATGGAATTTATGAAAGATTAATCGTAAA
>NC_090748.1:102059260-102074260 GCF_036898095.1 Palaemon carinicauda
GATAGAGAGTAAAAGATGTGAGATTGGAAGTATGTTTAGAAGTAGAAGGATGGATGTATTGGCCTTGTGTGAGACAAAGATGAAAGGAAAGGGTGAAGTGATGTTTGGTGAAATGTCTGGTAGAGTGTCTGGGATTGAAAGGGGAAGAGCGAGAGAGGGTGTGGCGTTATTGCTGAGTGAATGGATGACAGGTAAAGTAGTGGAATGGAAGGAGATATCATCTAGGTTAATGTGGGTAAGGGTTAGGTTGGGTAGGGAATGTTGGGCGTTTGTCAGTGCGTATGGGCCAGGTAGTGAGAAAAGTGAAGAAGAGCGGAATGAGTTCTGGAATGAATTAACCAGGTGTGTAGAAGGACTGGGTAGAAGGAATTATGTAGTTGTTATGGGTGACTTAAATGCTAGAGTGGGTGCTGGAGAGGTAGAAGGTGTCATTGGGAAGTATGGCGTACCAGGTGAAAATGAGAGTGGTGAGAGACTGGTAGATATGTGTGTTGAACAAGAGATGGTAATAAGTGCTAGCTTCTTTAAAAAGAAAGATAAAAATAAGTATACATGGGTAAGAGTGGCAAATGGAAGAGTAGTAGAAAGGGCATTAATGGATTATGTGTTGATAACTAAAAGAATGTTTGGAAGATTGAAAGACGTGCACGTGTTTAGGGGTATGGCTAACGGTATGTCTGATAATTTTTTGGTGGAAGGAAAATTAATTGTAGCAAAAGAGTGGGGGAATAGAGTAGGTGGATGTAAAAGGGAGGTAGTGAGGGTTGAAGAGCTAATAAAACCGGGGGTAAAAAGTAAATATCAGGAAAGGTTGAAAATGGCATATGACGAGGTGAGAGTAAGAGAAACACGTAATTTAGAGGAGGAGTGGAAGTTAGTAAAAGAAAATTTTGTTGGGATTGCAAGTGATGTGTGTGGCAAGAAGGTTGTTGGAGGCAGCATGAGGAAGGGCAGTGAATGGTGGAATGAAGGAGTGAAGGTAAAAGTGGAGGAGAAAAAGAGGGCTTTTGAAGAATGGCTGCAGAGTAATAGTATAGAGAAGTATGAAAAATATAGAGAGAAAAAGGTGGAAGTAAAGCACAAGGTACGTGAGGCAAAGAGGGCAGCTGACCTAAGGTGGGGTCAGGGATTGGGTCAGTCATATGAAGAGAATAAGAAGAAGTTTTGGAAAGAAGTGAAGAGAGTAAGGAAGGCTGGCGCAAGAATTGAAGAGACAGGGAAAGATGGAATTGGAAGGTTGTTAAAAGGAGAGGAGGCAAGGAAAAGGTGGGCGGAATATTTTGAAAGTTTGCTGAATGTTGAGGTTAATAGGGAGGCTGATATAATTGCTGTTCCAGGTGTTGAGGTGCCAGTGATGGGAGATGAGAATGAGAGAGAGATTACAATAGAGGATGTGAGGAGAGCACTAGATGAAACGAGAGTAGGAAAAGCATCTGGTATGGATGGTGTGAAAGCTGAGATGTTGAAGGAAGGGGGTGTGACTGTACTTGAATGGTTGGTGAGATTGTTTAATATGTGTTTTGTGTTGTCAATGGTACCAGTGGATTGGGTTTGTGCATGTATTGTACCACTATATAAGGGTAAGGGAGATGTGCATGAGTTGTAATTCAAGAGGTATTAGTTTGTTGAGTGTAGTTGGAAAAGTGTATGGTAGAGTATTGATTAATAGGATTAAGGATAAAACAGAGAATGCAATCTTGGAAGTACAGGGTGGTTTTAGAAGAGGTAGGGGTTGTATGAATCAGATTTTTACAGTTAGGCAGATATGCGAGAAATATTTAGCAAAAAGTAAGGAGGTGTATGTTGCGTTTATGGATCTGGAGAAAGCATATGATAGAGTTGATAGGGAAGCAATGTGGAATGTGATGAGGTTATATGGAGTTGGTGGAAGGTTGTTGCAAGCAGTGAAAAGTTTCTACAAAGGTAGTAAAGCATGTGTTAGAATAGGGAATGAAGTGAGTGATTGGTTTCCGGTGAGAGTGGGGCTGAGACAGGGATGTGTGATGTCGCCGTGGTTGTTTAACTTGTATGTTGATGGAGTGGTGAGAGAGGTGAATGCTCGAGTGCTTGGACGAGGATTAAAACTGGTAGGCGAGAATGACCATGAATGGGAGGTAAATCAGTTGTTGTTTGCGGATGATACTGTACTGGTAGCAGACACAGAAGAGAAGCTTGACCGACTAGTGACAGAATTTGGAAGGGTGTGTGAGAGAAGGAAGTTGAGAGTTAATGTGGGTAAGAGTAAGGTTATGAGATGTACGAGAAGGGAAGGTGGTGCAAGGTTGAATGTCATGTTGAATGGAGAGTTACTTGAGGAGGTGGATCAGTTTAAGTACCTGGGGTCTGTTGTTGCAGCAAATGGTGGAGTGGAAGCAGATGTACGTCAGAGAGTGAATGAAGGTTGCAAAGTGTTGGGGGCAGTTAAGGGAGTAGTAAAAAATAGAGGGTTGGGCATGAATGTAAAGAGAGTTCTATATGAGAAAGTGATTGTACCAACTGTGATGTATGGATCGGAGTTGTGGGGAATGAAAGCGATGGAGAGACAGAAATTGAATGTGTTTGAGATGAAGTGTCTAAGGAGTATGGCTGGTGTATCTCGAGTAGATAGGGTTAGGAACGAAGTGGTGAGGGAGAGAACGGGTGTAAGAAATGAGTTAGCGGCTAGAGTGGATATGAATGTGTTGAGGTGGTTTGGCCATGTTGAGAGAATGGAGAATGGTTGTCTGCTAAAGAAGGTGATGAATGCTAGAGTTGATGGGAGAAGGACAAGAGGAAGGCCAAGGTTTGGGTGGATGGATGGTGTGAAGAAAGCTCTGGGTGATAGGAGGATAGATGTGAGAGAGGCAAGAGAGCGTGCTAGAAATAGGAATGAATGGCGAGCGATTGTGACGCAGTTCCAGTAGGCCATGCTGCTTCCTCCGGTGCCTTAGATGACCGCGGAGGTAGCAGCAGTAGGGGATTCAGCATTATGAAGCTTCATCTGTGGTGGATAATGTGGGAGGTTGGGCTGTGGCACCCTAGCAGTACCAGCTGAACTCGGTTGAGTCCCTGGTTAGGCTGAAGGAACGTAGAGAGTAGAGGTCCCCTTTTTGTTTTGTTTCATTGTTGGTGTCGGCTACCCCCCAAAATTGGGGGAAGTGCCTTGGTATATGGATGGATGGACCTATAAAAACTAAAGATAAATTTCGTATAATGTTGGATAAGGTTTCATAGGGTAATAAATTTTCCTTTTATTCCATATTATAATAATAATAATGATAATGATGATGATTATTATTATTATTATTATTATTATTATTATTATTATTATTATTAGCAAAGCTATAACCTTAGTTGGAAAGGCAGGATACATATACATACATACATTATATATATATATATATATATATATATATATATATATATATATATATATATATATATATATATATATATATATATATATATATATATATATATATATATATATATATTTACATATACATATACAATATATACAATATGTTCAATATTTACAATATATTATATCTATACATAAATGACTATCTGTGCATATATGAAAGAGAGACAGCCAGACGAACAGAAAGACAGACAGACAGACAGACAGACAGACAGACAGACAGACAAACAAACAAACAAACAAACATACAGAATGCTACTCTAAAGGATTATAAAGACCTCACCGCTAAAATTGGAAACCACAAATGACACATGATCGAAATACATTTGTGATTCAACCCCGAGAGAGAGAGAGAGAGAGAGAGAGAGAGAGAGAGAGAGAGAGAGAGAGAGAGAGAGAGAGAGAGAGAGAGAGAGAGAGAGAGAGAGGCCATTAAATCACTAAATATTTGGTGTAGATGTGTTCACCGTGTTATTCATTTATCTGTTCGCTCGGCAGGAACAGAGGTAATGGTTTGGAAAATTGTCATTTTTGAAAATCACTCTACTTTTTTTTTTTTTTTTTTTTTTTTTTTTTTTTTTTTTTTTTTTTGAAAGGGGATGACGTGATTTCTCTTGTGAATTTTTATTTATTACTGTTGCATCTAGAATCAAATAACGTTTCATATAGTATATAAATGAAGGGGAATTTCACATACGAAAATCGTTATGAAGTGACTGTGTAAGTCGATTTTATTATTTTTTTTTCTTTATGGAATCTAATGAATTTTCATATGGTTTATAAATGAAAGGGTAATTCTGCATGGAAAATTCTCTTTTCATATGATAATGAATTACGAAGATAACCATTGGTGAATATTATTGAAGGCCTTTAATTGTGTCTGTGGAGAAATAAATCTTTGTCCTTTATTAAATTATTTCCAATGAAATAAATTAATCCAAATTGTATTGATAAACAACAAGAAATAGAAAATTAGCACATGTAAAAGACACTGTTTCAAATGTTTTAAATGGTGTATAGTTTAAAGAAAATAAGAATAACAATAATAATAAAGGTTGTGGTGGCTGATGCGGTAATGTCCCTGAGTGGTGATCGCCAGACTGCGGTTCGAGTCACCCTCAAACTTTTTAGTTCCTTTGGTCGCTGCAACCTAAGGATGGTTGGGTCTTTTTTGGAAGCCTTTAGGTATATCTGCTGAGTCATCAGCTGCCTTTGTCTTTCCCTCCTTGGTCCTAGCTTGGGTGGATAGGGGCTTGGGGTTGATCATATGTATATATGGTCATTGTATAGGGCATTGTCCTTTTTTCTACGGCAATGTTACTGTCCCTTATCTCTGCCATTCATGATCGACCTTTAAACCTTTACGTATAGTGTAACTGCTAGTCGTAAAGTACCCCAACAGATTAGCCTACATAAGACATGTTGAAAATATTATTAATGGAACGATGGTATAGATTTAGAATGATTATGAATATTTCATATTTCTGGGTGTAATGTAATGTAATGTATTTGCATCAAATAATCATATAAGATTAAGGTTTAAACGACGATAGATTGGTGATTCATTGCCTAAACTTGAGGCATTTAATTTATAAGCAAAGGCTGACGTAGCAATCAATGTAGTGTACCAACCGTGTGTCACACAATTGTACATAATTCCTTTTGTATATAATATGCTTGTATCTTCGCTCTTCCCTCGCACTCAAACGAACATGAAAATTCATGTCTGCTGTTTTGCTCTGAACATTGTCTGTCTCTCGAACATGTTATGGCCTGTTACCTTGAAGTTTTGTATATATAGAAGAGTGTTCCTTAATATAGAACTCAATTGATTGCATCCTGCCTTTGAGTTCACAACCCTCTCTCGGCGCCGTCACATTGGTGACCCCGGAGTGACTCGCTCCTCCCGCCTCCCCATCCCCCCTACACCTCTCACCGTTACTATGACGCCGTCAACGCATACCTTCTGCAGCAGTACTCGCCGTCGCCAGCCGCCCGTATAGCAATGCCTTTTCAGCTCTCTCAACAACCGTTGGGAGACCAAAGGGCTTCGCTCACCCTCGGGAAAATTACCAGTATCACTCGCCTGCAACCTGCCGCAGACAGCTCTCATCGTGAGGTGAACCTGCTTCGTGCCCTTATGGACAGCCACTTCATGACCTTCAAAACCTCCATCAACGCCTCCTCTCGTGACGAAGAGGACACCTATTCAACTTCAACCGAAGCTGACTTGAATGCTGTAGGACATACACGCCTATGAATGCCGTAGGACATACACGCCTATGAACGCCGTAGGCCTATGAATGCCGTAGGACACGCCTATGAATGCCGTAGGACACACTCGCCTATGAATGCCGTAGGACACACTCGCCTATGAATGCCGTAGGACACACTCGCCTATGAATGCCGTAGGACACGCCTATGAATGCCGTAGGACACACACGCCTATGAATGCCGTAGGACACACTCGCCTACCCCGTGACGAGCCGGAGCGGCAACACAGCCAACCATCATCCACCACTCGCTCGCACCCCAACCAACGACTTCTACAGCCACTCACTGCCGCTAATCGGCGCAGTTTACTACTACCTCTCCAGATTCAGGGCACCTATTTAACATGTTCAGTATGTCATTTTTAGAGGGGGAGCCATGTACCAACCGTGTGTCACACAATTGTACATAATTCCTTTTGTATATAATATGCTTGTATCTTCGCTCTTCCCTCGTACTCAAACGAACATGAAAATTCATGTCTGCTGTTTTGCTCTGAACATTGTCTGTCTCTCAAACATGTCATGTCCTGTTGCCTTGAGGTTTTGTATATAAAGAAGAGTGTTCCTTAATATATAACTCAGTCGTTTCCAATCTGCCTTTGAGTTCACAACTCCTCTCTCAGCTCCGTCACATTGGTGACCCCGGAGTGACTCGCTCCTCCCGCCTCTCCATCCCCCCTACACCTCTCACCGTTACTATGACGCCGTCAACGCATACCTTCTGCAGCAGTACTCGCCGTCGCCAGCCGCTCGTATAGCAAAGCCTTTTCAGCTCTCTCAACAACCGTTGAGGGACCAAAGGGCTTCGCTCACCCTCGGGAAAATTACCAGTATCACTCGCCTGCAACCTGCCGCAGACGGCTCTCCTCGTGAGGTGAACATACTTCGCGCCCTTATGGACAGCCACTTCATGACCTTCAAAACCTCCATCAACGCCTCCACTCGTGACGAAGAGGACACCTACTCAACTTCAACCGAAGCTGACGTGCATGCCGTAGGACACACATGCCTATGAATGCCGTAGGACACATACGCCTATCATCGCCGTAGGACACACACGCCTATGAATGCCGTAGGACACACTCGCCTATGAATGCCGTAGGACACACTCGCCTACCCCGTGACGAGCCGGAGCGGCAACACAGCCAACCATCATCCACCACTCGCTCGCACCCCAACCAACGACTTCTACAGCCACTCACTGCCGCTAATCGGCGCAGTTTACTACTAACTCTCCAGATTCAGGGCACCTATTTAACATGTTCAGTATGTCATTTTTAGAGGGGGAGCCATGTACCAACCGTGCGTCACACAATTGTACATAATTCCTTTTGTATATAATATGCTTGTATCTTCGCTCTTCCCTCGCACTCTAACGAACATGAAAATTCATGTCTGCTGTTTTGCTCTGAACATTGTCTGTCTCTCGAACATGTCATGTCCTGTTGCCTTGAGGTTTTGTATATAAAGAAGAGTGTTCCTTAATATATAACTCAGTCGTTTCCAATCTGCCTTTGAGTTCACAACTCCTCTCTCGGCATCGTCACAGTAGATAACGAAAAAAGATAGTGTTAGGTCTGTTTGAGATTTAGCTTCAAATGTTAAAGAACGAATACTAATATATATATATATATATATATATATATATATATATATATATATGTGTGTGTGTGTGTGTGTAATATTTATACATATTTACAGTATATATATATATATGTGTGTATGAATATATATATATATATATATATATATATATATATATATATATATATATATATATATATATATAAGTGATGGAAGGAATTCACAAAATAGAATGACTTTATTTGAAAATATAGACCTAAAACATATTTCCTCCAAGTCTTCCAGATAACGAAAAAAAGAAAAAGTAAATGAAGCTTATAAAGCGTTGATAAAAAATAAAAACTAATTGTGTGTCTGTGTAATTACTGAAAGTGACGCTAGTAAATGTTTTAAACCAGCGAAGTTAGTCAGAGTTAATGTAGAGAGGAAAAACTCCCAAATCTTGAACGATGTCTTGCAATGGTTACTGAGGATATCTTTATTAACACAATTAAAATAAAGAGAGAAAAACACTCATGGTTGAAAGCTATTCTTTTATGTAACTCTCTTTCTCTGTTGGTATTATATGTGCTCCCATTCTATATAAAAACTTCACTCGGTCATTTATTCGCCTATGTAATCAATCTAAATTACTTTCAATCTCTATAGATATATATATATAAAAACTCTAGGCTTTACATCTGTTTCATTGGATCATTTATTCCCGATCTAAATGTAGCTCCATTTCTATCAAGAAATTATCTATTGTTTTACTAACCCAATTTCATACTATATATGCGGTAAAGTATCCATCCAATTTTATTTTTAGTGAAAGGTTTTTCTAATTATATATATCTAACAAATGAGGTTTTCCTGACATCAAAATTCTCCCATGACCAATTTACAACAAACTATTAATCCATAAAACCGGTTCCTTTTGTGAAACAGTATATCGATATAAATATGTTTATATTTAAATAAACTAGTTTACTCTCACACATATACATACATACATACATACATACATACATATATATATATATATATATATATATATATATATATATATATATATATATATATATATATATAAATATAGCTAGAATTTCAATTTTTACACTTTTAGCTGTATAAATATTGAATTTTATTCGTGAGGCAAAAGCCTATATATTAATTGTAACTATTGTTACATACAAAATAAAATAATTTGCAAATTTTATATTAACTAATACATTAATTATCTTTAATTACTTTCCATTTTATTTGTTTCGATTAAAGTTTGCATTTTCATTTTATGTAATATTTTTCTTTCTCTTATAGTCTTCCATTCTTTATGTGCTTACCTCTCTCTCTCTCTCTCTCTCTCTCTCTCTCTCTCTCTCTCTCTCTCTCTCTCTCTCTCTCTCTCTCTCTCTCTAGGTGTCTCTTGTTGATGGTCGAAGGTAATAGCGAACTCGATAAGATATATGAAGAAAGATTAAAAGCGAAGTCAGACATCCATTTTCCTGCTGACTCTATCCACGCTGCCAAAATTACTTCGTATATTGGAATTCCTTGGCTGATACATCGTCCATTTCCAAAGGGTGATTACTTTTTCCAAAGGATGATTAAATTTTTAAAGGGATATTACATTTTCCAAAAAATAATTAAATTTTCCAAAGGCTGATTATATTTTCCAAAGGGTCATTACATTTTCCAAAGGCTGATAAGATTTCCCAAAGGGTAATTACATTTTCCAAAGGCTGATTATATTTTCCTAAGGGAGACTACATTTTCCAAAGGGATATTACATTTACCAAAGGGTTATTACATTTTCCAAAGGGTAATTCCATTTTCCACAGCATGATTACATTTTTAGGATTCAGATTCTTGTAGAATTGCGTCTTTTAAATGACAGTCTTTGAAATTCTACTTCATGGAAAACGAAAGAAAAAATAATTGTCTTATGGTGAGATGTAAGAAAAAATTCTTTAATCATGATTACATTTTCTGAAATTATTTTTGACTTATCTTCGTTTAGTTTTGGCGGACAGAGACTCGAAGCTCTTTGCTTCATCGAGGTAAGGATCATTCAGTTTTCATTCCTGACGGAGGAATTATTTTCTCTAGAGTTGAAAATAGTTTTGAAACCGATAAAATTAAATTTAGAGGAAATAACGTTCTCCTCTAATACAATGAAAAAGGATATTCGTATTTTGGAATTATATACACACACACACACACACACACACACACACACACACACACACACATATATATATATATATATATATATATATATATATGTATATATATATGTGTGTTTATATATATACATACATACATATATATATATATATATATATATATATATATATATATATATATATATATATATATATATATATATATATATATACACACACACACACACACACACATATATATATATATATATATATATATATATATATATATATATATATATATATATATATATATTGTACATATATGTGCGTTTGTGTATGCATACATACATATGCCTCTTGTATTTCGCTAAAGGTTAATTTTTCAAAGTCTTCCACATATATCTTTATCAAGTTTATTTGACATATCTACATCTTGCTCTTACTTCTTCCTTCTCTAAGAAGAACTCTCTCTCTCTCTCTCTCTCTCTCTCTCTCTCTCTCTCTCTCTCTCTCTCTCTCTCTCTCTCTCTCTCTCTCAGAGCTGCAAATCCTCATTACTGGATCCATCAAGGCTGCCTTGAATGAGTATTACTCTCAACTTCAGACTCTCTCAGCTTCTGCAAGAGCCGAATAAACGAGTCCACCTCCTCTCTCTCTCTCTCTCTCTCTCTCTCTCTCTCTCTCTCTCTCTCTCTCTCTCTCTCGCTTGTTGATGGATCTCATCTGTCTCTTAAACTTCTTATTATCATCTTATGTAATATTTTCCTTCATCTTATCGTCTTCTATTCTCTCTCTCTCTCTCTCCTCTCTCTCTCTCTCTCTCTCTCTCTCTCTCTCTCTCTCTCTCTCTCTCTCTCTCTCTCTCTCTCTCTATTCCCACTCCTTAACGTCTGAAAAAGCTTCCAAGGAAGAAACCTCTATCTTAACTTGAGCTTCAAAAGGTTTTAATTTTGGCCAAGTTTTGTGCAGCCTGGATGAGAATGGATGGGCGCAATGAAGGACGTTTCATTAAAAAATGGCACACTCCACAGGAAGAGACTTCAGACCTTAATATCCTCCAGACTTAGAGACATCTCTCTGGCTTTTCACGTTCACACCTTTGCTTAGGATTTGCTCTTTCCCTATAAGTTAAACACATTAATTGTGATTAGTGTTGGAAAGTATATATATATATATATATATATATATATATATATATATATATATATATATATATATATATATAACAAAGGGTATTGACACTAGTCGTAACCTTCAGGTTATTGGTTTTTATAGTAAATATATACATAAGTATAATATATATATATGTATAGTAATGTATGTATATATATATATATATATATATATATATATATATATATATATTTATATATATATATATATATATATATATATACATAGTATATATATATGTGTATATATATACTGTGTATATATATATATATATATATATATATATATATATATATATATATATATATATATATGTGTGTGTGTGTGTGTGTGTGTGTATGTATATCTATATATCCATATATCCTCAGAACACATTTTTTTAACAATAAATCCATTAAAATGACCGAAGCTGCATATTTTTCAAAGTAGACCAGTAAAGCACTATAAAGTTGTTGAGAGAAAGAATAAAATAGAACTTGATATTACATAGAGATATATAAAGTCGATATTAATAGATCTCAATAAGGTGACTATAAATGGCAAGCTAATATGAAATGATCTTCTCGTTTTCCATTAAAAAGATCATATTTTTCAAAGTTGATGCTGCTCTAAAAAACTAAATGATAATATTTGATAAATCATCCTTTGCTGTTAGCATACTCTTCAAAATAGAAATACTCTAAAATATTTATTTTATTTTGATTTCCAGCAATGCAGTTGTGAAAAACATTTACATGCCTTTAGGGAATTAAAAACCTATAATAATTGACCAAGTTCCCTTTTTTACTTTTTAAAGAAATATTTAACTTTTGACTTTTAACTGTTTATTTACGTTATTTTATCTCTAAAACATTTTTTTCCCTTGATATATATTCAAGAAATATGGGTTTCAAGTAGTAAATATTATGATTACTAATAAATCACGTGGAAATGAAATTACAGTATAAGAGAGATTACTCGACTGCCATATCGTGGATGAGATCCTGCTAAAGGGTAGATGAAGATGGTTTGGTCATGCTCTTCGCTCTCCAAAAGAGAGATTAGTTCACCAAACTTTCAACTGGGCTCCACAAGGCACTAGAAGAGTTGGAAGACCCAGACCTACATGGCTAATAACTATGAAGCGTGAAGTAGGGGACAATGAATGGAGAAGTATTGATTTAAAAGCTCAAGGTAGAGACGACTGGCGAAATCTAACCGAGGTCCTTTGCGTCAATAGGCCTAGGAGGAGGAGATGATGATGATGAATAGTTCATGACTTCAAATAGCTATATTTATCGATTATGTCTTATCACGCAATCAGTTGTTATTCCTAATGCTTTGGCAGCCGATATTCCAATTCATATGTTCAGATTATTCAAACATTACACTTTAACGATATAGATACAATTGATCAATTAAATAAGCAAGTTTATATTCTAATTCAAGGTTACCTCTCTCTCTCTTTCTCTCTCTCTCTCTCTCTCTCTCTCTCTCTCTCTCTCTCTCTCTCTCTCTCTCTCTTTGTGTGTGTGTGTGTGTAAATAAGCCTCTAATTCTTACCGGAAAGAAATTGTTTTACTTAATTTGATCATTTTCCGCATCATCTGCCAATTAATGTATCCACTTGCCAATAAGCAAAATCGAATATCATATCAAACTTCTATTTTATTTAAAGATTTTAATAGGAATCATAATACGACGCAAAATCTATCAATGACCCCAATTAAACAAAATAACTGATTCATGTTCTAATCAAGATGATATCCGATTTATTATGTGGCGAAATCATTTTGCGTTTCAAAGATTTATGTGAATAACATTTCAATTATTCGAAGGCTGTTCTTGCCAGGTGTTGTTAGATACTGAATGTTCATTTGATATTAATTCAATAAACAAGAATTGTATTATAGATAACGGAGCTTAGAATACGTTTTTCATGAGAAAATTAAAATAACTAAAAAATCATAAATTTTTTTTTTCTATTTCACATAATGGAAGTCGTAGTTAATATTTTTTTTTTTTTAAATAAGAATTATATTATAGAATACGTTACTTAGAGTACGTATTCTAGATTTTGCATTTAAGTATGTCCTATCTTTCAAAGAACCATATTTATACACACATAAGCCCCCCCCCCACACGCACTTGCTTGCTCACACACACATACATACATATCTTTGAAAGATATATATATTAAATGTATGTATTATATATATATATATATAGGGGTATATATGAATATATAAAAAGATATATATATATATATATATATATATATATATATATATATATATATATATATATATATATATATATATATATATGTTTCTGTTTTTGTGTGTTTATGTGTGTAATACAAAGTTCTGGTTACCATGATCTGCAAGCTTCATTTATTTAAATATGTAAATAAATTTTATCTATGGAAATCGAGAGTAATAATGAGAAACACCGCAATGTATAAATAGGTTTTAATTTTCTCTTAATTTTTCTCTCTAATTTTTCTTTCTAATTTGATAGACGATATTATTTCCAAGCAAATTTTCTGATATTATTTATTCTCTTCATTACATTTCTAAAGCATTGAAAAGAATTGAAAAGTTATCCTAACTTCGTTTATAACTCTGCATAAATCAAGTTGCAAGGACAATACTTGATGGTTTTATAAAAACGCAGAGATAAAGGAACGTAAATCTAATGGCATAGAAGCTGAATAGGTTTACACAGAGCTCGCTTTTACAAAATATTAAATTTCAACATCGTTCCGACTACCTGTTGTTTCAAAAGAAAAATAAAAGTAACTAAACTTCAGTCACATGTATGAGAACTATATGCTGCAAATTCTGAGAAAAACTTTGCTATTATGCAATTATACATTGAATGAGAGTAGTCATGCTATTTTCCAAGTTCATTGTGAATATGTTTAGAATATATTTATTCACATTTCTTAAGATTATATTATCTTATAAGATAATTTACGACTATCACAATATAAAAAAATTGTGATATGCTGACTAACTTCAGTTATTTTAATTAGGGAACCGATATTTTTAGTACTATTATTAGAAAATCCAAATTCTTAGAGATGGTTAGGCTTAAATTAAACTTTAGTCTTTTTTTCCCTTACCTATAAACATACAAACAATGGGTTATGGTGGCCTATGTGGTAACGTCCGTAACTGGTGATTACCAGATTGGGGTTTGAGTCCTGCTCAAACTTATTAGTTCCTTTGGTCGTTGCAGACTCACCATCCGTGTGAGCTAAGGATGGGGGTTCTGGGAGAGCCTATAGGTCTATCTTCTGAAACATCGGCAGCCTTTGCCTTGCCCTCTATGGTATTGGCTTGGCTGGAGAGGGGCTTGGTCGCTGATTATATGTACATATGGTCAGTTTATAGGGCAATGTCCTACTTGATAGGGAAATGTCATTGTCACTTACCTCTGATATTCATAAGCGGCCTTTAAACCTATATAGGTTACCTCATAAAATTACGTTACAGATGTATCAACTACGCATGAAACGGCTCCTAACTTCATGATGTGGATTTGAGTCACCATTAGGTACCGAATGGAGGCCATAGTGAATGGCTTAAGATGAGGGTCAGTCAACATTATAGATCAGGTCTTTGTCCCACCATGTTTGATCTTGTGATAGATCTAATAATATGGGATGGAGGAAGAGGAGGTCCCGTGGAGAATACTATTTGCTGAGGACAGTTTTGGTAGACCTAATTATAGAAGTTACGCTGAAGATAGAAGAGATAGAGAACCCAAGATAAGCAGGAACAAGAAAAGGAAAATTAATAAATGAGAGCATAAGGAAGACATAGTACAGTGAAATTGGGCTTAAATTATCGTATAACACGGTTAAAAAAAAAAAAAAAAAAAAAACACCGTAAAAATGTACGTTTCTCAGCCGTATTTCAGTAAAATACAGGCGACCGTAATTTTACCAAACTTTGTTATTATCTTTTACTAGTTGGTGACCGTAATATCACTCCTTTACGTCAATTTATCCGTCTTTAAAACGGTAAATATCTGGCAACATTTATGCCAGAATTTTTACCGTTTTTTACGGCAAATTATTAACAGTAATTAATTTCTTTAAATAACTACGATAAAATGATAACATTTAATGAGGTATTGTCTTTGAAAATAATTTCAAAATACTGTATACAAGAATGAATTAGAGGTAATCAGTGTTAAGATTAAAGGGAAGTTTGGTTAGACCAACAATAGTTTACGGATAAGGAAATGAAAAAGGAGGTTTAAGAGAGAAAAAACAAGTGACAAATGTATGTACGGAGTAATGAAGAAAATAAAAGTAGGATAACCTTTATTAGAGAAAGAGTCAAAGTATTAGAAATATCATAAATAGCAAATGTTTTTATGTTGAGCAGACTTACATAAGTCCTTTTATAGTTTACATATCAATTATCTGATT
>NC_090748.1:102076760-102089260 GCF_036898095.1 Palaemon carinicauda
ATATTGCACATAATTATAAGCCCATGTGCTCCAACAGGGAAAACAGCTCAGTGAGGAAAGGAAACAAGGAAATAAATAGAATATTTTAAGAACAGTAACAACATTGAAATAAATATTTCCTATATAACCTATAAAAACATTAACAAAACAAGAGGAAGAGAAATATCTGATTGAGGTTTGCTTGTTAAGGTTTTGTTAAATTCTGTTAATGTTTAATATATATTATCATATTGCGCACAGAATGCTTTTATTTTAAGTAACAGTTCATGATAATTATCTGATTTAGATAGTTTGCTTTTTAAATTTTTATTAAATTCTGTTATCGTTTAATATATAGTATTATATTACATAGAATGCTTAGATCTTGCCTAATTGTTCCTGTCAATTATTTGATTCAGATAGTTGGTTTCTTGTTAAACTTTTGTTGAATTATTTTATTGTCTAATATATCTTATAACATTTCATATAAATTGGTTGTATTTTAACTAATTGTTCATGCTAATTATCTGATTAAGATCATTTTATTATCAAAATTTTGTTGAGCATTGTCATTTTTTAATCAATAGATGTTTTTAAAAGCAGTTATAAACAAAAGAAGTCAGTCTTGATTGGTCTAAATAAAGGGTTCCCAACCTGGGGTACATGTACCCCCATTGGTACATTTTTACTCTTCAGGGGGTACATTAGGGGTACATTATACATTGCATAATGTAATCTGCATTAAGATTGAATAATAGAATGATATCACTATAGGAATTTAATTGTTTCTCTTTCATCATCAAATTTAGAGGTAAACACTAATCTATGAAAATACTTACTAATCATTATTATTATTATTATTATTATTATTATTATTATTATTATTATTATTACTTGCTAAACTACAACCCTAGTTGGAAAAGCAGGATGCTATAAACCCATGAGGTCCAACAGGGAAAATAGCTCAGTGAGGAAAGGAAAATAGAATATTTTAAAAAGAGTAACATTAAAATAAATATCTCCTATATAAACTATAAAAACTTTGACAAAATAAGATAGAATATTGTGCTCGAGTGTACCCTCAAGCAAGAGATCTCTAACCCAAGACAGTGGAAGACCATGGTACAGAGGCTATGGCACTACCCAAGACTAGAGAACAATGGTTTGATTTTGGAGTGTCCATCTCCTAGAAGAGCTGCTTACCATAGCTAAAGAGTCCCTTCCACCCTTACTTAGAGGAAAGTGGCCAATAAACAATTAGTGCAGTAACCCATTGAGCAAAGAAGAATTGTTTGGTAATCTGAGTTGTCAGGTGTATGAGGACAGAGATGAATATATAAAGAATAGGCCAGACTATTCAGTGTGTGTGTGTAGGCAAAGGGAAAATGAACCGTAACCAGAGAGAAGGATCCAATGTAGTACTATCTGACCAGTCAAAGGACCCAATAACTAGCGGTTGTATCTCAACGGGTGGCTGGTGCCCTGGCCAACCTACTACCTTAAAGAACAGAAAGATTGGGAACCCCTTTTCTAAATAACACTACAAGCAATGAGATGAACACCTTCATATAGCAATTGAATATTAGAAGGCAATATGGGGAACGAATCTTCAATAAATGAAAAATATCCCTATTCAACATAATCCTTTTGTGGCTCGTAAAATCCCTCACGCACTATTTCCTTGGCCGGACTTCCTTTGTGCTTCTGGTCTGTGATATCAAAGGTGCTTGCATCCTTGGTGGCGAGTGAGATGCAAGCAAGACGAAGTTCCACGAAGTCCCAAGTTAATCGCTTGTAATAATAATAATAATAATAATAATAGCTTTGCAGTTCCATCAATAGAAGGAACCAGAGGAAATGCGAAGGAAGGCTTTCTGTTTCGTTGTCTTCTTTTAAAAGGAAAATTATATTTGAATGGTATTATTATTATTATTATTATTATTATTATTATTGTTATTATTATTATTATTATTATTATTAATTGCTAAGCTACAACCCTAGTTGGAAAAGCAGGATGCTATAAGCCCAGAGGCCCCAACAAGGAAAATAGTTTAGCGAGGAAAGGAAACAAGGAAAAATGAAATGTTCTAAGAACATTAAAATTGATTGCAATGAAATATTACTTCTAAATAGAGCAACATATCTTTTATGCCTTCCGTATATTTAAATTAGTTTTCTTCCCTTAAAAGGAAAAATGATATTTGAATGGTTTCATGATTGTTTGCAATGCAATATTACTTCTAAATGCAGTCATATCTTTTATGTCTTTCTTATATTTATATTTTAAATGCCAAGATAATTTAACTGTGATAGAATCATTACGAGATTTAATCAAAATAAATCAGTAATTAGTTTGCATCTAAAAAGAGCATCAAATCTTTGTCTTTCGTATAATTAAATTTGAAATGCTAAGAGGATTTAATTGTAATAGAATCATTACGAGTCTAAATCAAAATAAATCATCTACTTATTTGAATGTTTAACAGGTTTATTAAAATTAGGTTCTAAAATATATTCGAATTAGGCGTAATAGAATCATTACGAGTCTAAATCAAAATAAATCTGGTACTTCCTATTTGTATGTTTAACATTTTTTAAAATTAGGTTCTAAATTAGATTCGGATTAGGCGCAATAGAATCATTACGGGTCTAAATCAAAATAAATCATCTACTTCATTTTTGAAGTTACAAAAGTTTTCATACAATGTTCTAAATTGGGTTTGCAAATTATTCTACATGAAATAGTTTATTTAAAAAAAATAATAAAAAAGTTATGAATGTTTCAGGATAAAAAGATTCAGAGGATGGAAAATAATTTATTTTTTTAGAATTGGTTTACATATTTTAATTTATGTATTATGTTATGTAAATATTACCGGATGTAGAGTACTTTAATTAACGTACGATAGAAGCGACATTAATTCAGTTCATTATATTTAGTAGATTATAAAACAACAAATGAAAAACAGGTTTTAAAATTCCTGCTACTATAATTACTTTTGGGAGCGTCCTTGCCTGGTGATTGCCAGACTGGGGTTCGAGTCACGCTCACAATCGTTAGTTCTTTTGGTCGCTGCAACCTCACCATCCTTGTCAGCTAAATATATGTGGTTAGGGAGAGCCTATAATTCTATATACGGAGTCACCAGCAGCCATTGCCTAGCCCTTCTTGGTCCTAGCTTGGGTGGAGAGGGGAGGGGACTTGGACGCTGATCATTTGTAAATATGGTCAATCTCTAGGGCATTGTCCGGATTGATAGAGCAATGTCGTTAGTTCCTTTGGTCTCTGCAACCTCACCATCCTTGTAAGCTAAGGATGGGGGTTGGAGGGAGCTTATAGGTCTATCTGCTGCGTCATCTTCAGCCATTGCCTGGCCGTCCTTGGTCCTAGCTTGGTTGGAGAGGAGGCTTGGGCGCTGATCATATGTATATATGGGGTAGTAGGACAGAATGCCTAATGACATAATGCCTAAGGACAGAATGCCTAAGGTCAAAATGCCTAATTTCTCAACACGGACAAAATGCCTAACAGACATAATGCCTAATGGACAAAATGCCTAATATACAAAATGCCTAATGGACAAAACGCCTTCCAGGCAAAATGATCTTATTTAGCATTTTTAAATAAATTATTCGAGATTAGTAACGATCTTACAATTAAAACCCATATAACTACCCAACAAGCTGTTGTTTATTTTATTTAGCATTTTTAAATAAATTATTCGAGATTATATGGTTAAAACCCATATAACTACCCAACAAGCTGCTGTTTATTTTATTTAGCATTTTTAAATAAATTATTCGAGATTATATGGTTAAAACCCATATAACTACCCAACAAGCTGCTGTTTATTTTATTTAGCATTTTTAAATAAATTATTCGAGATTATATGGTTAAAACCCATATAACTACCCAACAAGCTGCTGTTTATTTTATTTAGCATTTTTAAATAAATTATTCGAGATTATATGGTTAAAACCCATATAACTACCCAACAAGCTGTTGTTTATTTTATTTAGCATTTTTAAATAAATTATTCGAGATTATATGGTTAAAACCCATATAACTACCCAACAAGCTGTTGTTTATTTTATTTAGCATTTTTAGATAAATTATTCGAGACTATATGGTTAAAACCCATATAACTACCCAATAAGCTGTTGTTAATTTTACTTTTCGTTTTGCACTTTGAAAGGCAGAAAAAACTTACACTTCTTTTCCTCAAACAAATTTCTTTATCAATCATTTAAATTTTTGTAAGAAACCCTTCAGTCCAAAATGGAAATCCTCACCAGTAATAAAGGAGGAAAAAACTAATATTTAAAGGATATGAATCAGAAAATGTGCATATTTACAAAACTAGAAAGAATTTGGAAGTCTTGAAAAGTAAGAACAAGTGGTTAAGTGTTGATACTTTTAACTGTGTACCAGTCGGAAAAAAACTGTATACGTTGCATTGTGTTGTTTCTCATTAGTATGGTGTTACATCTCGTAAACATGAAAAAACTTATGATACAATATTCGAGTTCATCAAAGAGCAGAGCCTTTTCCCAGAGTCAGTGACTCTTGATTATGAGCAAGCAGTAATAAAAAATGTAATGTCTTTTTTTTCCAAATACTTCAATCAATGGCTGTTTCTTTCATTTCAGTCAATGTCTTTGGCATAAAATACAGAATATTGGTCTCCAGCGCTGCTAAACGAATAATGACATTGCTTTCATAATCAAACAAATGCAAGCCTTAGCTTTTGTTCCTCCAGATGATATGGCTGATCTTTTTACAAACTTCTTGACTTAAATCAACCACGAAACTGACGAAATTCTGAGTAAATTCCTTGAATATTTTGTAATTAAACTACTTGGAATAGTTCAGAGAGGTCGACGAAGACGCCCAACCTTCGATGTTCAAATGTGGAATGTGTACCATAGAATAGAATCAATTTTGCTAAGAACTACGAACTCTCTAGAAGGATGGCACCATGCTTTTAACAATAGAGTTACAATTACTCTCCCAACTCTCTCTATGCTTTTAAAAAAATCAAAACTGAACAAGCAAGTATCGAATTTATTGTCTCTTAGGTGCAAATGTTGAAAAAGTTAATAAGAAATATATTCGAGTAAATAAACGGATCAAAAAAATTCATGCAACTTACAATGAGGATGTAGTTTTCAAAGGGCTGTGACACATAATTTTTGAATTTTCTTCAATTCCGGTAAATAATCTATTCATGATTAGATAAATTTATATTAATTCTGTTTTATGTTTTTAAAGAAAACTAAGATTATTTAGTCTGTATTATGTTTTTAAAGAGTAATTGTTTAATAAAAAACACTTTTGTTACAAGTTTTATTTTTTCTCTATCCTTGAGTTCCTTGGATATTTCATATTTTATAAACATGTTATCTATAAGTCCTCCTTAATACCAAATATATCCTAAACAAACTCCAACAAAGAGTCATTGAATTTCATAGCAGTATGAAGTAAACTAAACCGCCTTGACCGAGGTCAGTATTCTACAGAATGTTAAGCTATCTAGTTCACTCTTTTTTATTACTTTTCAAATGTTTTGTCCATTAGGCATTTTGTATGTTAGGCATTTTGTCCATTAGGCATTATGTCTGTTAGGCATTTTGTCCATTAGGCATTATGTCGGTTAGTCATTTTGTCCATTAGGTATTATGTCTGTTAGGCATTTTGTCTGTGTTGAGGAATTAGGCATTTTGTCCTTAGGCATTCTGTCCTTAGGCATTATGTCATTAGGCATTCTGTCTGCTCACGATATATGGTCAGTCTCTAGGGCATTGTTCTGCTTCATAGGACAATGTCACTGTCCCTTGCCACTGCCATTCATGAGCATCCTTTAAACATATTGTAATCCTTAAACTAACTCTTTTTTTTTTTTTTCAACACGTATATTCTAAAATAGATTTGGGAGCTTTGACGTTTTGCATATATTGAGGATATTATATCTGTATATATATATATATATATATATATATATATATATATATATATATATATGTATATATATATATAGATAGATAGATAGATAGATAGATAGATAGATATATATACATACATATATATATATATATATATATATATATATATATATATATATATATATATATATATATATATATATATATATATATATATATATCATAATTTTATTTCAATCTAGAAGGGAACTACACAAAAATGAGAATATAGCAATTTTAACTAAAAATATGGCAAATAAGATGAAAAACTATTGTAATATTTCCTCCAGCATATCCTATCGTTATCATCGTTAACAGAAGCCCTTGCAATGTCCGCCGGCAGTTTTGCATTGCAAATCCATCCTCCGAAAATATTGGTTTTCCTTCTTATCTCTCGGGCGGCCGAGAAAGTGCGTTTACAATAGGAGAGAGAGAGAGAGAGAGAGAGAGAGAGAGAGAGAGAGAGAGAGAGAGAGAGAGAGAGAGAGAGAGAGATACGTCACTCTGTAAGGATTTCCATCGAGGGGAATCACTAGAGATTTCAAGCTTCCACACTTACCTTATTGGTTTTCAGTCGTCTCTTACGAAGGTTTAAAGGCCGCTCGTGAATGGCAGAGGCAAGGGAGAGGGACATTGCCTTATCAAGTAGGACAATAGCCTAGAGATGGACTATACAGTATATACATATGATAAGTGTCCAAGCCCCACTCTCCACCCAATCTAGGACCAAGGAGTACCAGGCAATGGCTGCTGACTTTAAAGGACGCTCATGAATGGCAAAGGCAAGGGACAGTGACGTTGCCTTATCAAGCAGGACAATGTCCTAGAGACTGACCATAAATCCTATACTTGTAAGCGTCCAAGCCCCAGTCTCCACCCAATCTAGGACTAATGGCTGCTGATGATTCAGAAGATAAACTTATAGGACCCCCAAACCCCCCATCCTTAGCTCACAAGGATTGTGAGGTTGCAGCGACCAAGGAAACTAACGAGTTTAAGCGGGACTCAAACCCCAGTCTGGCGTTCACCAGTCAGGGACGTTACCACACCGGCCACCACAATTCATAATCATTGAAAAATGTTAACCTAGTTTTTATTGTAATAAATTATCTTTGTATTTGGATATTTCAGGGTCATATCGGCACTCTAGTCAATTGTTGTCTACCGGACTCCTTAATGTTTGACACTCGAGACCTCAGCGTTCATTGATTCATTTGACTCATGTTTCTCTCATTTGGTCATTTTATAATTAATCTTCCCTGGAACCCTTTGCCCTTCCAGTGTAATCAACTATTAAGAATAAAAATCTTACTTTTAGCCAAGTAGAAATCTGTTGTTTAATTATGCCTTTACGTGGCAAAATGAGAAAAAAGTATTTTCCTTATCTCTATGTTAGTACCATAGAGATTAATATTTCACAATTGCCAACTTAACCATTCCTTTCACTCCAAGCATTTTCAGACGGGGGGGGGGGGGGCACCAAACCACAAGTTAGGTTAGGCTTAGTGCTGCTTTTGCTCTAATGGAATATGCAGTTAACATACGTGATTTGAAGATTTCTAATTTTCAGTCATGAGAGATTTGCAATGCGCTAAAAGATTTATGCAAGACATGGAGTCAAAATTTTGTCTTTTTTGTAGTGGCCTAGCGTTACAAAATGTATGTATGAAATAGATATTAAAGTCAAAATTTTGTCTCCATTTAGAAATATATATATATATATATATATATATATATATATATATATATATATATATATATAATGTATATATATATGTGTGTATACGTGTGTGTGTATATATATATATATATATATATATATATATATATATATATATATATATATATATATATATATATAAGTATGTATATATATATATATATATATATATATATATATATATATATATATATATATATATATATATATGTCATCTATAATGAACTTTATCTTCTGTTATATATATTTCAATATAAAATGTTCCTATTAGCATGAAAATAAATTGAATTCCAGTAAGTTCTTCAACTATTAAAAGTTAGTATAAAATTAAAGTTCTCCAACTGGTAACTATAACGAACGTTTTCTTCTGTTCTATATATAGCAATATGATAATGTCCTGTTAGCATTAATATAAATTGAGTTCCAGTAAGTTCTTCATCTATCAACAGTAATATAAAATTAAAGTCCTTGAACCCTAAACAGTTAATAAGCCTTTAGCTAATGTACCTGCTTCTCCTTATAATTGAATTATCCTCAACTTGAGAAGTGACCTGCATTAACGAATTCCTCAGCTGCCTACCAACAGAAGACAAAGTTAATCACCAACAGCAGCTACTTAAGTTTACGTTTCATATGTAAATTGTTTTATATAGAATTGAATTCACTCAAGTTGATCACCACTTCACCGGAAACTAATTAGGAGTAGCAACGATGCTCAGCGTCCAGGAATCTTTCGGTCCCCAGGTAATGAGGTTCATTTGGAGGCGTCTTCGCAGTCGAGTTTCAACGTTGGCTCTGGAATAAGGAATTCTATTTGGTGTTGAACAGTTTATTTAAATTTTTAAAACTTATTTTTGGATGAGATTGTGGTGAGGGATAGATGGAGATGGTTTGGGTATGCTCTTCGCACTCGACAAGAGAGATTAGTTCACTAAACTTCCAACTGGGCTCCACAAGGTACTAGAAGAATTGGAAGATCCAGGCCTACATGGCTTAGGACTTTGAAGCTGAACAGTTTATTTGAATTTTTAATAAGTTTTTCTGGATGCGATCATGGTGAGGGGTAGATGGAGATGGTTTTGGCTTGCTCTTCGCAATCCCCAAGAGAGATTAGTTCACCAAACTTTCAACTGGGCTCCACAAGGCAGCAGAAGAGTTGGAAGACCCAGGCCTACATGGCTGAGGACTAAGAAGCGCGAAGTAGATGATGAATTGAAATGTATTGATTTAAAAGCTCAAGATAGAGACGACTGGTGAAATCTAACCAACTTATATTGTTTATATATTTCCTTTTTTCCCTTCCTCACTGGGCTATTTTTCCCTGCAGGAGCCCTTGAGCCTATAGCATCTGTTTTTCCAACTAGGGTTGTAGCTTGGCTAATAATAATAATAATAATAATAATAATAATAATAATAATAATAATAATAATAACAACGAAAGACTTGTGAAATTTTCCTTCGCTTTGCCAAAATCTATTGAAATAATTGATAGTTTTTATAAATTAGATGAAAATAATGAAAGTCTTCGCTTTGTTCATTAATCGATAATTTTGTTTAATTTTCCCCTTGAAGGTGGATCCTCAGGTAATAGGAGAGAGAGAGAGAGAGAGAGAGAGAGAGAGAGAGAGAGAGAGAGAGAGAGAGAGAGAGAGAGAGAGAGAGAGAGTTGTGATTAAACTTCCTCTGCATCGTTAATAACTGTAATCTATCCAGACTGGGTAAACAGTGCTGTTGTTGAAATTATGTTTAAAGGTGTTCATATATGATATTAACATTTCATTGTATTTTTCGTATTTCGTTTTTAAGACAGATACAATCATCATCATCATCATCATCGTCGTCGTCTTCATGTTCATCATCTCCTCCCAAGCCTATTAAAGCAAAGGACTTCAATTACATTTCGTCAGTCGTCTCTATCTTGAGCTTCCAATTTAATACTTCTCCATTCACCATTTCCTACTTCACGCTTCATAACCTCAGTCATGTAGGCCTGGGTCTTCCAACTCTTCTAGGGACTTGTGGAGCCCAGTTGAAATTATACTTTATATTATCTTTACTCTTTGGGAATAAAAACAACTTCAAGAAAGATTATTTTTAAAAGTATTTATCATTATTTCATAATTACATAATGTAACTTATGTCTTCTGGCATAGTACACTGGTAACGTGTTTGCCTACCATTTGCATGACGCCAGATCGATCCCAGTCCGGGAACATAAGTTTAATATGTTTGCTGGGGAGGCCACTGCTATGTTTGTTCACCACATTAGAGGGTTGGAATTGCCCGGCTGACGTTCTGGTGAGCATCTTTTGTGTTGTAACCAGTAACCTTTAACATTTAATAGAAATGATTTTGGAGTGGAAAAGTGATATTACCCCTAAAGATTTTGGTTATATTTGATTTAGCAAAGTAAATGAATGAAATATTGAAACATATCAAGTAAAATGTCGAAAGTGAGATTTATGAAAACATCTCTCCCATTTGATAAAAAGCAAGTCTCTCTCTCTCTCTCTCTCTCTCTCTCTCTCTCTCTCTCTCTCTCTCTCTCTCTCTCTTTATATATATATATATATATATATATATATATATATATATATATATATATATATATATATATATATATATTCTTTTTGGTCACGAAGAGTGACATTTGCCAGTCGTATAACTAGTAGGTCTCTCCCCGTAACCCAAGTAGGTGGGAAAGGGAGTGGTCATACCCTGGTGAGAGGGGGTAACTCGAGGAGTACTCTCGAAAACAATAACTACCAGGAAAGAGGAAGGGGGTGGGAAGGATTGAATCTGCGCGTGTGTGTTTGTGAGCGTACATTTGAATGTTTAGCCGTTATTTGCGACGGGTCGCGTACACTAGTTATCCTATGATAAGCGTAATTTGAATTTTAATATGTAGTTATTGACTTCCATGAAAATAATGGAGCAAACGAAGTTCCATATCGATTTATGCAGGTTTAATCTCTACGGTACATTAGAAGTCGTAATCATACTGATGTGTTTGCGTATTTGCGTATTCATGAAACAGGAAATTACCGCCAGATTGAGCCTCGCCAACTCAATCCTAATCTATCACCTTACGATAATCGAACCGTTATCTTCTTTATTTGGTATTATAAAAGGCCAATTAAAGATTTAAAGGCCACTCATTAATGGCAGAGGCAAGGGACAGTGACGTTGCCCTAGCAAGCAGGACAATGCCCTAGAGACTGACCATATATACATATGATCAGCACCCAAGACCCCTCTCTATATCGGGCATTATTAAAAAAAAAAAAAAAAAAAAGTTATAGGTTTAAAGGCCGCTCATGAATGGCAGAGGCAAGGGACAGTGATAGCGCCCAAAACCACTCTCAATGCAGGATAGGACCAGGGAGGTCCAGGTAATGGCTGCTGATGACTCAGCTGATAGACCTACAGGCTTCCTGAAACCACCCATTCTTAGCTCACATGGATGGTGAAGTTGCAGCGACCAAAGGAAATAACGAGCGGGGGGTCGAACCCAGGCAAGGACGCTACCACCAAGCCACCACAACCTTATTTCCAACACCTTAGCGAATGATGGCAAACCCAGTTATGTAGTACAGTTGGCTTCATTAATTCTGGTACACTTCACGGGAAGCTAGGAAGACGTCAGTGTACCGGAATTAGTGAAGCCAACTGTACATAGCATTCAAAATGTTTGAATTTCTTCAGTAAGGTACGTTTAGTTTACAAAAGTTTCAATGACCATAATTCACTGCTTTGGTTACCAGAAAACAAATTGGGTTTCCTAAGACTGACTTTTGAGTTGAAATATATATCACATTACACACCCATTATCAAAGTTAAATCCTTTAAAATATGATGTTTTCAAACATAATGTTTCCTTATAAGGATTTTAAGTCACTGATTTGGTTACCACATTTTTTTCCATAACTGACTTTTGAGTTATTATTATTATTATTATTATTATTATTATTATTATTATTATTATTATTATTATTATTATTATTATTACCACCACCCAATATCATTATTATTATTATTATTATTATTATTATTATTATTATTATTATTATTATTATAAGCCTTCCTATATCCCTAGTTGGAAAAACAAGATGCTATAAGCCCAAGGGCTCCAAGTACACAAATATATTTCGCATATACAGCCATTATAAAAGTTAAATCTCCCTAAATAAGTTGTTTTCAAAAACAACTTTTCCCTATAATATATTATAAGAGCAAAGTCTAACAAAAGAGCATTTCATACTCTTGAAATGTTGAGCAGTTACTTTTGATGACGTATGGAAGGAGCACATAAGAAAAGGCTCCCGTAAGGAGATTATGATATCTGAATTTATGGGGCAGTTTCAGCATCAAAGTGAGATAAGGAAACTTAAGAAGAGCACCTCCCATATCTTAAGAAACAGCAGCAGAGAAGATAAAAACTTCAGTTCCTCTTTGAAGTAGAGCATAAATTTTGAGAATTTGTTCCTCTTTTGAGTAGCGTATAAATTTTTATTATAATTTTTTACCTTTAATAATTGGTGTAAGGTGTGAGGTGAGGTGTAAGTGTTTGTTATTTAGACGTTTATTTCTCCTTCATAGAATATAGTATCAAAATAATTAGGTTATTTATACGAGGATGCTCATATACATACATTATCAGGGTCTAAGCGATGTCAGGCAGGGCAGCCGATTGGGACTACGGTCTATCCCAAAGCCAAAGCAGTCTTTCAAAAAGAAGGCAACCCTACTTACCCGATACAAAATGTAAAAAAGCACGTTAATAGAAGCTTATATGTCAAAGGTATGGGCTGAAATATAT
>NC_090748.1:102106760-102109260 GCF_036898095.1 Palaemon carinicauda
ACAACCCTAGTTGGTAAAGTAGAATGCTATAAGCCTGAGGGCTCCAACAAGGAAAATAGCCCAGTGAGGAAAGGAAATAAGGAAACTGCAAGAAAATTAATTAACAATTAATTAATTCATATGAATATTAATGGCCTGGTGGTAGCGTCATTGCCTTGTTGATTGCCAGACTGGGGTTCGAGTCCCGTTCAAACTCGTTAGTTCCTTTGGTCACTGCAACCTCACTATCCTTGTGAGATAAGGATGGGGTGTTTAGGGGAGCCTATATGTCTATCTGTTGAGCCAACAGCAGCCATTGCCAAACCCTCCTCGGTTGTAGCTTGGGTGGAGAAAGGGCTTGGGCGCTGATCATATGTAGAATGGTCAGTCTCTAGGGCATTGTCTTGCTTGATAGGGCAATGTCACTATCCCTTGCTTTTACCATTCATGAGTGGCCTTTAAAACTCTCTCTCTCTCTCTCTCTCTCTCTCTCTCTCTCTCTCTCTCTCTCTCTCTCTCTCTCTCTCTCTCTCTCTTATTGGATATGGTTCATATAGTTTTGAGAATTCGACATTGTGATACTCTCTCTCTCTCTCTCTCTCTCTCTCTCTCTCTCTCTCTCTCTCTCTCTCTCTCTCTCTCTCTCTCTCTCTCTCTCTCTCTCTCTCTCTCTCTCTCAAATAAGTTTTAATCTAAAAAATATGAAATTCATAACCATTTTGAAAATGCGGTTAAAGCCTAAAGGTAAACTCGCAATTTAAACGATAAAAAAACACCCTTATGTTCTATTTTATCCTTACAATTTTTCGAAACAAACAAAATATATTTTTTGTTTTACCTTTTGTTTTTGTTTTGCAGCTCAGGTGCAGAATAGAGTCGTGTGGTAAATACAGAGTAAACGTTTTGGTCACACCCTGTTTGTCTATCCATGCTTACTGTTGGGAGATAAACTTTTATAAACGTTTTTTGCCACTGTAGATTTTGTCTAAACAAATTTCACCTTTTTTTTTTTTTTTTTAATTAAAAACACAATCTTTACTTATGATTTTTTTATTACACATAAAATAAGAAATGTAATATCCATTTTTCTTTCTGAGAAACTTTTTTTGCCAGTTTAGATTTTGTCTAATTAAATTTGCTTGATTTAATACTTCACCTATTTTTTTTTTTTAAATTAGAAACGTAATATTTATTTATGATTTTTTTTATTACATATAAAAAACGTGATATTCCTTAGTTTTTCTTTTAATTATAGTTTTCTTTTTATCTGAATAAATTTGCCTTATTTAATAGTTCACTTTTTTTTAGAATTAAAATGCACTCTTTATATGTGGTTTTTTTTTTATTTATTACATATCATAAAAAAACGTGATATCCCTTAGTTTTTCTTTTAATTATTTTTTTTTTTTTTTTTTTTTTTTTTTTTTTTTTTTTTTTTTTTTTTTTTGTCTAAATAAATTTGCCTGATTTAATACTTCACTTTTTTTATTTTTTTTTTTTTTATTAAAAACACAATCTTTATTTGTAATTTTTTCTAATTCACATATGATAAGAAATGTAATATCCTTTTGTTTTTGAGAAACGACTTTTATCAGTTTAGTTTTTGTCTAAACAAATTCGCCTGATTTAAGACTTCGCCTTTTTTATAAATTGAAAACACAATCTTTATTTAATATTTGTTTATGACACATATCATAAGAAATGTAATATCCCTTTATTTTTCTTTTAATTCGGAATTTATTAGAAATGTAATATCCCTTTATTTTTCTTTTAATTCGGAATTTATTAGAAATGTAATATCCCTTTATTTTTCTTTTAATTCGGAATTTATTAGAAATGTAATATCCTTTTTTTCTTTTAATTCGGAAATCATTGATAAAATAAAGTTCATCTATTCGCATGGAAAAGAAGAACCAGGTTCTTCTTACATGACTCAGATAATTAGGAGAGAGAGAGAGAGAGAGAGAGAGAGAGAGAGAGAGAGAGAGAGAGAGAGAGAGAGAGAGAGAGAGAGAGAGAGAGAGAGATTGAAATTATCTTATCATGTACAAGATAATTTGATATCTTTTATTTTTGTAGTGAAATAAGATAAGCAATTATAAATATAGGTTCCATATATTCATAAACAGATCATTTGCTCATAAAGATTATAACAATACTAGATAATTCCAAACGTTTCATACGGTTAAATTTTTCTATTTAATTACTACACTGAAATCAATGTTGTAATTGACTTGAATTTTCATAATTACAAACTGTTTGGCAAAACTTTAAATTCATTGATTTCATGCAGTTAGATGATAATTATTTTCTATAATTACTTTACGTAAGTCATCTATTATTCTTAAGAAACGAAGATCATATAGTGAGAATATCCAGCCTAAATGACAGTCAAATAAATATCCTCATTATCATGATACCTTCTGAAACTTCTTCATCTCCGTCATCCCTACATTAAGGGGTCGGTTGCCTGATGCGCCCTCTCCAAAAGGTATCCTCTTCCACTAAACCTCTTCTCTCC
>NC_090748.1:102114260-102121760 GCF_036898095.1 Palaemon carinicauda
TCTTTATGCCAGGTCTCCAAGCCAAGTATTTTTATGCAATACAGTTAACTCAAGCATTATAAGGCCAGGCAGTTAAGACAAGCATCCCTAAGCCAGGTAGGGAAGCTGTCCCTCCTTAGGCCAGGTAGTTAAGCCAAACATTCTTAGGCCAGTCAGTTAAGCCAAACATCCTTAGCTGAGGCAGTTACGCAAAATTTCCTTAGGCATGGCGTCTAAGCCATAGTTCCTAAGGCAAGGCATTTAAGCCATACAACCTTAGCCCAGGTAGTTAAGCCTCGCACCCCTATACAAATTAGGTAATCCAAACATCCCTAGTCCAGGCGTTCATGCCAAACTTTTAGTCCAGTCACCTAGGCCCTTCTTTTTAGGCCAGCCAGTTAAGCGTTTCGGTTTTTTCCGGACAGTTCAGCCACACACAGACCAGGTAGTTATGCTAAACCTTCTTAGATAAGGCAGGTCAGCCAAACATCCTTAGGCCAGGCAGTTAAGCCATACACCCTCAGACAAAGTAGTTAAGCCCAACATCCTTAGCCCTGTCAGTTGAGCCAAACATCCTTAGCCAAGGCAGTTAAGCCAAGCACCATTAGGCCAGGCAGTTAAGCCAAGCATCATTAGGCCAGGCAGTAAAGCCAAAAATCACTAGGCCAGGCAGTTAAGCCAAAAATCACTAGGCCAGGCAGTTAAGCCAAAAATCACTAGGCCAGGCAGTTAAGCCAAAAATCACCAGGCTAGGCAGTTAAACCAAGCATCATTAGGCCAGGAATTTAAGTCAAGCATCATCAGGCCAGGCAGATAAGCCAAGCATCATTAGGCCTTTCAGTTAAGCCAAGCATCATTTTGCCAGGCAGTTAAGCTAAGCGTTATTAGGCCAGGCAGTTAAGCCAAGCATCATTAGGCCAGGCAGTTAAGCCAAAAATCACTAGGCCAGGCAGTTAAGCCAAAAATCACTAGGCTAGGCAGTTAAGTCAAGCATCACTAAGCTAGGCAGTTAAGCCAAACATCATTAGGCCAAGCAGTTAAGCCAAGCATCAATAGGCCTTGCAGTTAAGCCAAGCATCATTATGCCAGGCAGTTAAGCTAAGCATTATTAGGCCAGGCAGTTAAGCCAAGCCTCATTAGGCTAGGCAGTTAAGCCAAGCATCATTAGGTCAGGCAGTTAAGCCAAGCATCATTAGGCCTTGCAGTTAGGCCAAACATCATTAGGATAGGCAGTTATGCCAAGCATTATTAGGCCAGGCAGTTAAGCCAAGCATCATTAGGACAGGCATTAAAACCAGCCAGACAGTTAAGCCAAGCATCATTAGACCGGTCAGTTAAGCTAAAAATCATTAGGCCAGGCAGTTAAGCCAAGTATCATTATGCCAGGCAGGTAAGCCAAGCATCATCAGGCTAGCCAGTTAAACCAAGTATCCTTAAACCTAAAAAAAAAAGAAATATGCCAGGCAGTTAAGACAAGCATCTTTAGGCTAGGCAGTTAAGCCTGGCATCCTTAAACCTAAAAAAAAAGAAAAAAGAATATGCCAGGCAGTTAAGACAGGCATCATTAGCATAGGCAGTTAAGCCTGTCATCCTTAAACCTAAAAACAAAACAAATATGCCAGGCAGTACAGACAAGCACCATTATGCTAGGCAGTTAAGCCAAGCATCATTAGCCTAGGCAGTTAAGCCTGGCATCCTAAATATATATATATATATATATATATATATATATATATATATATATATATATATATATATATATATATATATATATATATATATATATATATATATATATATATATATATATATATATATTCCTTTCACAAAAATAATAATACCGGTATATTCCTTTTATAAATTAAGCGACGTCGCTATGAAATAAAAAATAGTTTTCCTTTCACAAATTAACATAAGTATATATTCCTTTCACAAAATAAGAATTAAAAAAAAAACATTCCCTCAGAAAAAAATAAAAAATATTCTTATCACAATTTTTTTTTTTTTTTTAATTTATTTGGGGGGTTTTTTATTTTTTATTTTTATTTGTTTTTTTTATTTTATATATTTTTTTTTGTTTTTTTAATTTTTTGTTTTGTTTCTGACTTCTTAATTATTTTGTATTTTTTCCTCCTGAGTTCCTTCCTTATGAACCTTATTTTCGCCTGTTTCCAAAACTGGGACTATGGATCCAAGGGGGCCCAAGAGTAAGAGACGTCCCGTTTTGGTTTCTTCTTCTTTGGTTTCCTTACCAAACGTTTTCTTGTGGGTCCGTCTTGTCCTTGTTTTTCTTCCTTCACAACGAGTACTTTTTTGTCATCTTCTGCTGCAGTTTCACACCTTTCAACTTCACCCATTCCTTCTTTTTTTATAACGTTTTCCAAATCTCTCTTCTGAAGTTCCTTCTTCAGTGAAGAAATGACATCCTTTGCTGCGGACAATTCTTTCTTCATTTGATCTTCTAAGTTGGTCATTCGAACAATCTTACCGTTCAAATTTTTTCTCGTTTATTTTTGTTCTCCAGTTGTTCGCGAAGACCTTCGTTCTTCTTTGTAATTGTGAACACTGCCTCCTTTAGCTCGTGATTTTGTAGTAGAGCTTTAGAAATCTCCCCCTGCAGCCCTAGTACCCTTTTCTGATCATTAGCACGAGCCTCCATCAGCCCATTTTCTAGTTTTATTTTTTCTAGAGCCAATTCTTCATCAAGGAAGTTTCGTTCCTCATTGGATTTTTTGAGATCTTCATTCTCTGCCAAAAGGATCGATTTCAGCTCGTCTTGAGCCTCGATTTTCTCCTTGGCCTTTTCCAGTTCCTCATTCAACTGAAATATTTTCATTGTTTTCTCTTCATCCAAAGTCACTATATCTTCAAGCTCTTGTTTCAGAGTTTCCTTCTCTTTCACAAGTGCTGATTCAATCTGATTTTGGACATCATTTTTCTCCTGAGCCATTTTCAGCTCCGCTTTCAACTCTAGAATTGATTGATAGTAATCAGCAAGTTGATTTTAATGTGCTTCAATCACTGCCTGTTTATTGGCAAGTCCCTTAGCCATGTTTTCGTTCTTTCGCCTGAGATCTTCAATCTCTGTGTCTCCGTCCGTCTGAACTGTTACATCTGTGTTAGAGACTTGTTCAGTCTTGACTTGAACTTCTATATCTCTGTTAGAGATAAGATGTTCAATCTCTACCTGAATGTCTACATCTCTGTTAGAGGTAAGATGTTCAGTCTCTACCTGAACTTGTACATCTCTATTAGAGACAACACTCCCTGTGCTTCCTGGCAGCAGCAGCTGTTCTTCCTCGCCGGAAAGCAAAGGATCCTTCCCACTGATGACAGCTTCCGTCTCTTCAGAAACTCTTTAGAGTTCCTCCTGGTCCAAGACAGGCTCGAGTGCCTTACTCTTTTCCTCCTCGGCCCAGAATTTCCTCATCAGAAGACCACCTCCCAAAATGAGGCGTAGTCCTTCCAGTTCCATCAACCTGGGTTGCTGGTCCTGAAACCCGTCTTCGGGAGAGGGTCCTCCAAGTAGATATTTCTTCCCGTACTCGCTGATCGCTTTCAATGCGTTGTTTGTAAACATCTTCGCTGTAAAGCTCAGAATGCAGATCAGTTGACTTTGATCAGGTATAATTTGAAGAAACTGAAGTAGGTCCTCGCAGAAATATCGACTCCGAGATTGAAGGAGTTTTGAAGACTGGAGAAGTATTCGTTGGCTTCGAGATCGTCTCCTGAAACTGATTCCGATGATAATTCGAATGAGAGCCAGACTTTGAAGACGTCTTCGTTCGCTTTGGGAAAAATCTTCACTCGGTCTTCACCGAAACTAACTTTCTGCTCTTGAAGACATAAGCTTGTCTATTTTCTCATTTTTTTTTTTCCAAAACACGAATCTTATTCCGCCATTGAATATTCTTTTAGTAATTTCTTTTCCCCGAAGGAAATATATAGAATGATAGATAGATAGACAGAATGTATAGATAGATAGATAAATAGATAGATAGATAGAATTGTATTTATAAGATAAAGGTAAAATTCTGGTGAAGTGTGAATGAAGACTCGGATGAGAACGGGATGCCGTGAAGCCCTCTGAAGTCATCATTGGGTTGGAGAAGAATCTTGTGCAAGTCTTCACCGAAGATTTCTATCTGCTCCAGTAGAAGACTTGCGTTTTTCTCCCCGAAGGAAATCTTTGAAAATATTAAAAGAAAATAAAGACACAGCATGAGATCTCTTAATATTTTCATTGGCTCCTTTTAATCCTTTTCCTGCAGCCAATCAACTGCGAGAATTTCATCTTGTCGTTCCAAAACACTCCAAGGAAAAACAATGGTTCTGTTACAATCGCGTTCCGGTGCTGGGAATGTGATCGGGGTTCATTCTCTCTCTCTCTCTCTCTCTCTCTCTCTCTCTCTCTCTCTCTCTCTCTCTCTCTCTCTCTCTCTCTCTCTCTCAGCAAATGAAGAATAACATATATATATATATATATATATATATATATATATATATATATATATATATATATATATATATATATATATATACAGTAGGCTATATATATATATATATATATATTGTATATATATTATATATATATATATATATATATATAAAAAATAAATAATTATGCTGACACACAAACACACAGATATGCTCACATACTCTGTAAATATATATATATATATATATATATATATATATATATATATATATATATATATATATATATATATACAAGCTCTTATATACATTCATGCATGTATGTTTGAATATGTGTATGGAAATGTATAGAACTCAAAGTGAACAAAAATAAATTTTGAAATTATATTCTCTCAATAAATGAACACTATTGACGAACGAAACTTCCCCCATCGGATCACAATCTCCAGAATACACAGAATACATTTGAAAACAAATAAAAAATCCTTCATACGTATAAAAGGTTTATTCTTTAAAATTGATTCTGCCTCCGTCTCTCTAGCCCGAGGTCTCTTTATCCAGAGGTCGTTGTAAGCACTCGCATAACGGATGCAGTTGAAACGGACCATTTGTTACTGCCAGGGAGAAACAAGTGGCTATTCTCTCTCTCTCTCTCTCTCTCTCTCTCTCTCTCTCTCTCTCTCTCTCTCTCTCTCTCTCTCTCTCTCTCTCTCTCATTGAGATCGTATATCATCTTTCTGTGCTAAGTTTCACTTCTTGTTTGTTTTGTATTGGTAATGTTTTCGTGTTTTGGGGGGGGAGAGGGTGTGATTCTATTTTCATGTTTTGATGTTTTGTTTCATTATGTTTTTTTATGTTTATTTTATCCTCTCTCTCTCTCTCTCTCTCTCTCTCTCTCTCTCTCTCTCTCTCTCTCTCTCTCTCTCTCTCTCTCTCTCTCTCTCGGTAATATGGACACAAAACATACTCATTCACATCTATATATATATATATATATATATATATATATATATATATATATATATATATATATATATATGTGTGTGTGTGTGTGTGTGTGTGTGTATATGAATATGTGTATATATATGTATATATATACATACATATGTGTGTATACATATATGTGTGTGTATGTATGCATTTTTATATTTAGCATTGTACTGCGTACCATATTGGAGGAAGTTTAAAGAATCTGAATTGGAGTTACTTTTGGAAATTTAAAAAATTAATATATTTCTGCCGTCTCGATTGCAAATAGATATCACAATACATATATAACTGTTACTTTCCTTCTAAAAATATTTTCTTTTAATTGTTACTTACTTTTCTTATTTCCTTGTTTCCTTTCCTCACTGGGCTATTTTCCCTGTTGGAGCCTCTGGGCTTATAGCATCCTGCTTTTCCAACTAATGTTGTAGCTTAGCAAGTAATAATAATAATAATAATAATAATAATAATAATAATAATGATAATAATAATAATAAATGGAATATATTAAGATTTATTCATCTGCTGTTCTAGATATGTATTTCATATTCTAATAATATAAACTTAAATTTTCACTTCTTCTGACGTCATCTTTATGAGTGTAATAGAATTATATATATTTTATTAAATTTCATGACACGCTTAGATTATAATATGAATTCTCAAGCCTTGATAAAAATAAATTTTTAGGGAAATATATGAATCAGATCATTGAGCACTTAATACTTTTTTAGTAAAATTAGACATTGGTAGAATTCAATTATACATAATTCAGCCGATGGAACAGATATGAGAATACTCAGGTGCATTATGGGAATATCACTTTTTGAAAGATTTGAAAATGATGAAATAAGAAGAATGGCAGGTGTAGTGAAGATTACTGAGATACGAGTGTCATGACTGAGATGGTGTGGGCACGTGGTGAGGATGGATGGTGGGGAGAGAGTGAGGAGGGCTTGGGAGGAACCTCTTATTATTATTATTATTATTAAATGCTAAGCTACAACCCTAGTTGGAAAAGCAGGATGCTATAAGCCCAGGGGCCCCAACAGGGAAAATAGCTCAGTGAGGAAAGGAAACAAGGAAAAATAAAATATTTTAAGAAGAGTAACAACATTTAAATAAATATTTCCTATATAAACAATAAAAACTTCAACAAAACAAGAGAAAGAGAAACTAGATACAACATTGTGCCTGAGTGTACCCTCAAGCAAGAGAACTCTAACCCAAGACAGTGGAAGGCCATGGTACAGAGGCTATAGCACTACCCAAGACTAGAGAACAATGGTTTGATTTTGGAGTGTCCTTCTCCTAGAAGAGCTGCTTACCATAGCTAAAGAGTCTCTTCTACCCTTACCAAGAGGAAAGTAGCCACTGAACAATTACATTGCCGTAGTTAACCCCTGGGGTGAAGAAGAATTGTTTAGTAATCTCAGTGTTGTCAGGTGTATGAGGACAGAGGAGAATCTGTAGAGAATAGGCCAGACTATTCGGTGTCTGTGTAGGCAAAGGGAAAGAACCGTAACCAGAGAGATGTATCCAATATGGTACTGTCTGGCCAGTCAAAGGACCCCCTAACTCTCTAGCGGTAGTATATCAACGGGTGGCTGGTGCCCTGGCCAACCTACTACCTAGGTGGAGAAGATCAAGATACAGGAAGAGGATTAGATGGGGGGATGAGGTGAAGGATGATATAGAGAGAAAGGTTTAGTTGAAGAGGATGCCTTTGATCTAGGGCACTAGAGAGGGTGCATCAGGCAACCAACCCCTTAATGTAGGGATAACGGTGGGAAAGAAGAAAATAAGGTGAAGGATGACATGGAGAGAAGAGGTTTGGTGGTAGAGGATACCTTCAATAGAAAGCATTGGTGAGGGGCCATTAGGCCCTTAATGTAGGGATAACGGTGGAGAAGAAGAAGAAGCTGATGGAACATAATAGTTCAGACTTTAATGTTAGATGATATTCATCCAACCGAAACTTCGAGGAATCGCCTTATAAAATTACTTCTAACTTCACGAAAAACATTCAAAAGTTGAAACTTGAGAATGTTTTTAAGTTTAACAGGCATACAGTTAATATATGAAATATCAATTTTG
>NC_090748.1:102131676-102141676 GCF_036898095.1 Palaemon carinicauda
AATATTGTGCTCGAGTGTACCCTCAAGCAAGAGAACTCTAACCCAAGACAGTGGAAGACCATGGTACAGAGGCTATGGCACTACCCAAGACTCGAGAACAATGGTTTGATTTCAGAGTGTCCTTCTCCTAGAGGAGCTGCTTATTATAGCTAAAGAGTCCCTTCTACCCTTACTAAGAGGAAAGTGGCTACTAAACAATTAGTGCAATAACCCATTGAGCAAAGAAGAATTGTTGGGTAATCTGTGTTGGCAGGTGTATGAGGACAGATATTAATATATAAAGAATAGGCCAGACTATTTAGTGTGTGTGTGTGTAGGCAAAAGGGAAAATGAACCGTAACCAGAGAGAAGGATCCAATGTAGTACTGTCTGGCCAGTCAAAGGACCTAATAACTCTCTAGTGGTAGTATCTCAACAGGTGGCGGGTGCCCTGGCCAACCTACTACCTTAAAGAACAGAAAGATTGGGAACTCCTGTTCTAAATAACAATACAAGCAATGAGATGAACACTTTATATAGCAATTGGATATTTGAACGCAATATGGCGAATAAATCCTCAATAGATTAAAACTCTCCCTATTCAACATAATCCTTTTGTGGCTCGTAAAATCCCTCACGCACTATTTCCTTCGCCGGACTTCCTTTGTGCTTCTGGTCTGTGATATTAAAGGTGCTTGCATCCTTGGTGGCGAGTGAGATGCAAGCAAGACGAAGTTCCACGAAGTCCCAAGTTAATCGCTTGTAATAATAATGGCTTTGCAGTTCCATCAAAAGAGGGAGACAGAGGAAATGAGAAGGCTGGCTTTCGGTTTCCTTATTTTGCTTTTTGTCTTCTTCTCTTAAAAGAAAAATTATATTTGGATGGTTTCATTATTATTATTATTATTATTATTATTACTTTTACTATTATTATTATTGTTATTATTATTATTATTATTATTATTATTATTATTATTATTAATTGCTAAGCTACAACCCTAGTTGGAAAAGCAGGATGCTATAAGCCCAGAGGCCCCAATAGTGAAAATAGCCCAGTAAGGAAAGGAAACAAGGAAAAATAAAATATTTTAAGAACAGTAACATTGTTTGCAAAGAAATATTACTTCTACATAGTTATATCGTTTATGTTTTTCGTATTTTTGAATTAGTTTTCTTCTCTTAAAAGAAAAATTATATTTGAATGGTTTCATGATTGTTTGCAAGGAAATATTACTTCTAAATAGAGCATCATATCTTTTATGTCTTTCGTATATTTAAATTTGAAGCCTTTTATATGTTTAGATTTGAAATGGTAACATAATTTATTTATAATAAAATCCTTACGAGTTTTAATAGAAATAAATCAGGTACTTTGTTTTTTAATGTTGAGTAGTTTTTTTCTCTTAAAAGAAAAATATTTGAATGGTTTCATGATTGTTTGCAATGAAATATTACTTTTAAATGCAGGCATATTTTTTATGCCTTTCGTTTATTTGAATTAGTTTTCTTTTCTTAAAAGAAAAAAAAAGACATTTTAATGGTTTCATGATTGTTTGCAATGAAACATTACTTCTAAATAGAGCAGCATATCTTTTATGCCTTTCGTATATTTAAATTTTAAATTCTTAGTTTAATTGTAATATGCTTACGGGTCTTAATCAAAATAAGTTAGTTACTTCGTGTACTTCTAAAAATAGCATCATATCTTTAATGCGTTTCGTATATTCAAATTTTAAATGCTAAAATAATCAGTTGTAATAGAATCATTACGAGTTTTAATCAAAATAAGTCAGGTACTTCGTTTTTTAATGTTTAATAGTTTTTATTCTCTTAAAATAAAAATGATATTTGAATGGTTTCATGATTTGCAATGAAATTATTACTCCTAAATGCAGTCATATCTTTTATGCCTTTCATAAATTTAAATTTGAAATGCTAAGAGGATTTAATTGTGAATCATTACGAGTCTAAACCAAAATAAATCAGGTACTTCGTTTTTTAATGTTTAATAGTTTTTAAATTAGGTTCTAAATTAGATTCAATTTAGGCGTAATTGACTAATCACGTGTCTTAATCAAAATAAATCATCTACTTCGTTTTTTGAAGTTATAAAAGTATTCACATAATGATCTAAATTGGTGTTGCAAATTATTCTACATAAAGTAGTTTATTGCAAAAAAAGAGTAATGAATGTTTCAGGATAAAAAGATTCGGGGGATGGAAAATAATTTATTTTTTTAGAATTGGTTTACATATTTTAATTTATGTATTATGTAAATATTACCGGATGTAGCGTACTTTAATTAACACATGATAGAAACCACATTAATTCAGTTAATTATATTTAGTAGATTACAAAACAACGAATGAAAAACAGGTTTTAAAATCCCTGCTACTATAATTACTTGTGGTAGTGTCGTTGCCTGGTGATTGCCAGACGGGGGTTCGAGTCACGCTCACACTCGTTAGTTCTTTTGGTCGCTGCAACGTCACCATCCTTGTGAGCTAAGGATGTGTGGTTTGGGGGAGCCTATAATTCTATCTACGGAGTCATCAGCAGCCATTGCCTGGCCCTTCTTGGTCCTAGCTTGGGTGGAGAGGGGGCTTTGACGCTGATCATTTGTATAAATGGTCAGTCTTTAGGGCATTGTCCGGATTGATGGGGCAATGTCGTTAGTTCCTTTGGTCGCAGCAACCTCACCATCCTTGTGAGCTAAGGATGGGGGTTGGAGGGAGCTTATAGGTCTATCTGCTGAAGTCATCTGCAGCCATTGCCTGGCCGTCCTTGGTTGGAGAGGAGGCTTGGGCGCTGATCATATGTATAGATGGTCAGTCTCTAGGGCATTGTTCTGCTTCATAGGGCAATGTCACTGTCCCTTGCTCTGCCATTCACGAGCGCCCTTTAAACATATTGTAATTCTTAAACTAACTTTATTTTTTCAACACGTATTCTAAGATAGATTTGGGAGCTTTGACGTTTTGCATATATATATATATATATATATATATTTTATATATATATATATATATATATATATATATATATATATTTATATATATACATATATATATATATACATATATATATATATATATATATATATATATATATATATACATATATATATATACATATATATATATATATATATATATATATATTGATTTTATTTCAATCTAGAAGGGAATTACACAAAAATAAGAATATTGCAATTTTAACTAAAAAAGAAAATTTTAGATTTTGCATAATTCCGTAATAAAAATATGGCAAATAGGATTATAAACTATTGTAATATTTCCTCCAGCATTTCCTATCGTTATCATCGTTATCAGAAGTCCTTGCAATGTCCGCCGCCAGTTTTGCATTGCAAATCCATCTTCCGAAAATATTGGTTTTCCTTCTTATCTCGGGCGGCCGAGAAAGTGCGTTTACAATAGGAAGCAGGAGATAAGAGAGAGAGAGAGAGAGAGAGAGAGAGAGAGAGAGAGAGAGAGAGAGAGAGAGAGAGAGAGAGAGAGAGAGACAGATAAGAGATACGTCACTCTGTAAGGATTTCCATCGAAGGGAATCAGTTGAGATTTCAAGCTTCCACAATTACCTTATTGGTTTTCAGTCGTCTCTTTGGAAGGTTTAAAGGCCGCTCATGAATGGTAAAAGCAAGGGACAGTGGCATTACCTTATCAAGCAGGACAATGTCCTAGAGACTGACCATATATACATATGATAAGCGTCCAAGCCCCATTCTCCACCCAAGCTAGGACTAAGGAGGACCAGGCAATGGCTGCTGACTTTAAAGGACGCTCATGAATGGCAAAGGCAAGGGACAGTGATATTGCCTTACCAAGCAGGACAATGTCCTAGAGACTGACCATATATACATATGATAAGCGTCCAAGCCCCATTCTCCACCCAAGCTAGGACTAAGGAGGACCAGGCAATGGCTGCTGACTTTAAAGGACGCTCATGAATGGCAAAGGCAAGGGACAGTGACATTACCTTACCAAGCAGGACAATGTCCTAGAGACTGACCATATATACATATGATAAGCGTCCAAGCCCCATTCTCCACCCAAGCTAGGACTAAGGAGGACCAGGCAATGGCTGCTGACTTTAAAGGACGCTCATGAATGGCAAAGGCAAGGGACAGTGATATTGCCTTATCAAGCAGGAAAATGTCCTAGAGGCTGACCATATATACATATGATTAGCGTCCAAGCCCCATTCTCCACCCAAGCTAGGACTAAGGAGGGCCAGGCAATGGCTGCTGACTTTTAAGGCCGCACTAGAATGGCAGAGGCAAGGGATAGTGATATTGCCTGATCAAGCAGGACAATGCCCTAGAGATGCACCGTATACATATGATCAGCGTCCAAGTACCAGTCTCCACACAAGATAGGACCAATGGTTGCTGATGACTCAGCAGGTAGATCTATAGGCTCCCCCAATCCCTCCCCCCCCCCATCCTTAGCATACAAGGATGGTGAGGTTGCAGTGACCAAGGAAACTAACGAGTTTGAGCGAGACTCGAACCCAGTATGGCGTTCACCAGTCAGGGACGTTAACACCGGCCACCACAACTCATTGTTATGTTCGAAATTATTCAAATGTAACGTTCATCTACATTTTATTGTAATAAATTATCTTTGTATTTGGTTGTTTCAGGGTCATCGGCACTCTAGTCAATTGTTTTTCACCGTACTCCTTGATATTTGGCGTTAGAGACCATACCTCTGCCTTCAAAGATTCCTTATAACCTTTGTATATGGATATTTCAGGTGTCATATCGGCACTCAATTGTTTCCTACTGTACTCCTTAATGTTTGATGCTAGAGACCTCTGCGTTCAAAGATTTGTCATAAACTGTGTGGATGTTTCAGGGTCATATCGGCACTCGATTGTTTCCTACTGTACTCCTTGATGTTTGATGCTAGAGACCTCTGCGTTCAAAGATTTGTCATAAACTGTGTGGATGTTTCAGGGTCATATCGGCACTCAATTGTTTCCTACTGTACTCCTTAATGTTTGATGCTAGAGACCTCTGCGTTCAAAGATTTGTCATAAACTGTGTGGATGTTTCAGGGTCATATCGGCACTCAATTGTTTCCTACTGTACTCCTTGATGTTTGATGCTAGAGACCTCTGCGTTCAAAGATTTGTTATAAACTTTGTGGATGTTTCAGGGTCATATTGGCACTCTAGTTAATTGTTGTCTACCGAACTCCTTAATGTTTGACACTCGAGACCTCAGCGTTCATTGATTCATTTGACCCATGTTTCTCTCATTTGGTTATTTTATAATTAATCTTCCCTCCAACCCTTTGCCCTTACAGTGTATCCAACTATTAAGAATAAAAATCTTACTTTTAGCCAAGTAGAAATCTGTTGTTTAATTATGGCTTTACGTGGCAAAATGAGAAAAAAAGTATTTTCCTTATCTCTATGTTAGTACCATGGAGATTAATATTTCACAATTGCCAATTTAACCATTCCTTTCTCTCCAAGCATTTTCAGACTGGGGGGAGGGGGAAGGGGAGCACCAAACCACAAGTTAGGTTAGGCTTAGTGCTGCTTTTGCTCTAATGGCATGTGCAGTTAACATACGGGATTTGAAGATTTCTAAAATCAGTCATGAGAGATTTGCAATGCGCTGAAAAATTAATGCAAGAAATAGAGTCAATATTTTGTCTTTTCTGTAGTGGCCTAGCGTTACAAAATATATGTATGAAATAGATATTAAAATCAAAATTTTGTCTCCATTCAGAAATATATATATATATATATATATATATATATATATATATATATATATATATGTGTGTGTGTGTGTATATATATATATATATATATATATATATATATATATATATATGTCAACTATAATGAACTTTATCTTCTGTTATATATATTTCAATATAAAATGTTCCTATTAGCATGAAAATAAATTAAATTCCAGTAAGTTCTTCAACTATTAAAAGTTAGTATAAAATTAAAGTTCTCCAACTCGTAACTATAACGAACGTTATCTTCTGTTCTATATATAGCAATATGATAATTTCCTGTTAGCATTAATATAAATTGAGTTCCACTAAGTTCTTCATCTATCAACAGTAATATAAAATTAAAGTCCTTCAACTCTCAACAGTTAATAAGCCTTTAGCTAATGTACCTGCTTCTCCTTATAATTGAATTATCCTCAACTTCTGAAGTCACCTGCATTAACGAATTCCTCAGCTGCCTACCAACAGAAGACCAAGTTAATTACCAACAGCAGCTGCTGAAGTTTACGTTTCAAATGTAAATTGTTTTATATAGAATTGAATTCACTCAAGTTGATCACCACTTAACCGGAAGCTAATTAGGAGTAGCAACGATGCTCAGCGTCCAGGAATCTTTCGACCCCCAAATAATGAGGTTCATTTGGAGGCGTCTTCGCAGTCGAGTTTCAACGTTGGCTCTGGAATAAGGAATTCTATCTGGGTGTTGAACAGTTTATTTGATTTTTCAGTATTTCTGTATGAGATCATGGTGAGGGATAGATAGAGATGGTTCGGGTATGCTCTTCGCACTCCATAAGAGAGAATACTTCACCAAACTTTCAACTGGGCTCCACGAGGCACTAGAAAGTTGGAAGACCCAGGAGGCCTACAGGGCTGAGGACTTTGAACCTGAACAGTTTATTTGATTTTTTATTTTATAGGTATTTCTGGATGAAATCGTGGTGAGGGATAGATGGAGATGGTTTGGGTATGCTCTTCGCACTCCACAAGAGGGATTAGTTCACTAAACTTTCAACTGGGCTCCACAAGGTACTAAACGAGTTGGAAGACCCAGGCCTACATGGCTGAGGACTTTGAAGCTATACAGTTTATTTGATTATTTTAATAAGTATTCTTGAATGTGATTGTGGTGAGGGGTAGATGGAGATGGTTTGGGTATGCTCTTTGCAATCCCCAAGAGAGAATACTTCACCAAACTTTCAACTGGGCTTCACAAGGCAGTAGAAAAGTTGAAAGACCCTGACCTACATGGCTGAGGACTATGAAGCGGGAAGTAGATGATGAATTGAAATGTATTGATTTAAAAGCTCAAGATAGAGACGACTGGCGAAATCTAACCATCTTATATTGTTTATTTATTTCCGTATTTCCTTTCCTCACTGGGCTATTTTTCCCTGTAGGAGCCCTTGAGCCTATAGCATCTGTTTTTCCAACTAGGGTTGTAGCTTGGCTAATAATAATAATGATAATAGTAATAATAATAATAATAATAACGAAAGACTTGTGAAATTTTCCTTCGCTTTGCCAAAATATATTGAAATAATTGATAGTTTTTATAAATTAGATGAAAATGATGAAAGGCTTCGCTTTGTTCATTAATCGATAATTTTGTTTAATTTTCCACTTGAAGGCGGATCCTCAGGTAATAGGAGAGAGAGAGAGAGAGAGAGAGAGAGAGAGAGAGAGAGAGAGAGAGAGAGAGAGAGAGAGAGAGAGAGAGAGTTGTGATTAAACTTCCTCTACATCGTTAATAAGTGTAATTTATCATACCGGTGTTGTTGAAATTATTTTTAAAAGTTTTCATATATGATATTAACATTTTATTGTATTTTTCGTATTTCGTTTTTAAGACAAATAGAATCATCATAATCATCATCATCATCATCTTCATGTTCATCATCATCATGTTCATCATCTCCTCCCAAGCCTATTAAAGCAAAGACTTCAATTAGATTTCGCCTGTCGTCTCTATCGTGAGCTTCCAATTCAATACTTCTCCATTCATCATTTCCTACTTCACGCTTCATAACCTCAGCCATGTAGGTCTGGGTCTTCCAACTCTTCTAGGGACTTGTGGAGCCCAGTTGAAATTATACTTTATATTATCTTTACTCTTTGGGAATAAAACCAACTTCGAGAAAGATTATTTTTAAAAGTATTTATCGTTATTTCATAATTACATAATGTAACTTATGTCTCCTGGCATAGTACACTCTGGTAACGTGTTTGCCTAGCATTCGCATGACGCCAGATCGATCCCAGTCGGGGACCATAAGTTTAATATGTTTGCTGGGGAGGCCACTGCTATGTTTGTTCACCACATTAGAGGGTTGACGTTCTGGTGAGCATCTTTTGTGGTGAAACCAGTAACCTTTAACATTTAATAGAAATGATTTTGGAGTGGAAAAGTGATATTAGCCCTAAAGATCTTGGTTATATTTAATTTAGCAAAGTAAATGAAGGAAATATTGAAACATATCAAGTAAAATGTTGAAAGTGAGATTTATGAAAACATCTCTCCCCTTTAATAAAGAGCAAGTCTCTCTCTCTCTCTCTCTCTCTCTCTCTCTCTCTCTCTCTCTCTCTCTCTCTCTCTTCTATATATATATATATATTTATATATATATATACTCATATATTTCTTTCTTTCTGGTTACGATGAGTGGCATTTGCCAGACTTAAAACTAGTCGGTCTCTCCCCGTAACTCGGGCAGGTGGGAAAGGGAGTAGTCATACCCTGGTGAGAGGGGGTAACTCGAGAAGTACACTCGAAAACAATAACTGCCAGGAAAGAGGAAGGGGGTGGGAAGGAGAGAGGTCGCGTACACTAGTTATCCTATGATAAGCGTAATTTTAATTTTAATAGGTAGTTATTGGCCTCCATGAAAATAATGGAACAAACGAAGTTCCATGTCCAAATACGCAGGCTTAATCTCTACGGTACATTAGAAGTCATAATCATACTGATGTATTTGCGTATTTGCGTATTCATGAAACAGGAAATTACCGCCAGATTGAGCCTCGCCAAGTCAATCCTAATCAATCAGCTTACGATAATCGAACCGTTATCTTCTCTATTTGGTATTATAAAAGGGCAATTAAAGATTTAAAAGCCTCTCATTAATGACAGAGGCAAGGACAGTGACGTTGCCCTAGCATGCAGGACAATGCCCTAGAGACTGACCATATATACATATGGTCAGCACCCAAGAACCCTCTCTATATCGGGCATTATTTAAAAAAAAAAAAAAAAAAAAATTATGGGTTTAAAGGCCGCTCATGAATGGCAGAGGCAAGGGACAGTGACAGCGCCCAAAATCACTCTCAATGCAGGATAGGACCAGGGAGGTCCAGGTAATGGCTGCTGATGACTCAGCAGATAGACCTATAGGCTCCCTGAAACCACCCATTCTTAGCTCACAAGGTTGGTGAAGTTGCAGCGACCAAAGGAACTAACGAGCCGGGGCTCGAACCCTAGTTTGGCAAACACCAGGCAAAGACGCTACCACCTGGCCACCACAACCCTATTGCCAACATCTTACCGAATGATGGCAAACCCAGTTATGTAGTACAGTTGGCTTCATTAATTCCAGTACACTTCATGGGAAACTAAGGAGACGTCAGTGTACCTGAATTAGTGAAGCCAACTGTACATGGCATTCAAAATGTTTTAATTTCTTAGGTAAGGTACGTTTAGTTTACAAAAGTTTCACTGACCATAATTCACTGCTTTGGTTACCGGAAAAAAAAAATTGGGTTCTCTTAAGACTGACTTATGAGTTGAAATATATATCACATTATACAACCATTATCAAAGTTAAATCCCTTGAAATATGACGTTTTCAACAATGTTTCCCTATAAGGATTTTAAGTCACTGCTTTGGTTACCATCATTTTTTTTCCGAGACCGACTTATGAGTTGTTAATTAATACTATTATTATTACCACCCAATATTATTATTATTATTATTATTATTATTATTATTATTATTACCACCCCGATATCATTATTATTATTATTATCATCATCATCATCATCATCATCATTATTATTATAAGCTGACTACAACCCTAGTTGGAAAAACAAGATGCTATAAGCCAATGGGCTCCAACAGGGAAAAATTAATTTCGCATATCCTGCCATTATAAAAGTTAAATCCCTCAAAATACCTTGTTTTCTAAAATAAAGTTTCCCTATAACATATTTCAAGAGAAAAGTCCAACAAAACAGCATTTCATACTC
>NC_090748.1:102146676-102151676 GCF_036898095.1 Palaemon carinicauda
TAGAATATACTTTTAATGTTTGAGACTCATTTCTATCTCATTTTTATTCATCATCAAATTATCCATATTGACGTAAAGGAAAAATCACCGACAAGGATAAAAGCCCAACTTTGAAGTCAGTTTTGCTCCTGAAGGGTTTGAAAGGGAATATTTATATATCTTTCTTTCCTCGTTTCAATCCCTTTCTCTCATATTACCAAGATGAAATCTAGAGAAAAAAAGAAAGGAATCCTTAATCAGGCTGAGTGCCATCGCTTGGAAATCTTTTTCCGCGCCTCAATCCATCGTCTATCGCGTGTAGGAGGGAAAAATAGATCTCTTTTTCCGTGACTTCTTCCCTCGACCATCGCGTATAGAAGGAGAAACTACATCTTTTATTCGCGACTTCTTCCCTCGACCATCGCGTATAGAAGGAGAAACTACATCTTTTATTCGCGACTTCTTCCCCCGACCATCGCGTATAGAAGGAGAAACTACATCTTTTATTCGCGACTTCTTCCCCCGACCATCGAGTATAGAAGGAGAAACTACATCTTTTATTCGCGACTTCTTCCCCCGACCATCGCGTATAGAAGGAGAAACTACATCTTTTATTCGCGACTTCTTCCCTCGACCATCGCGTATAGAAGGAGAAACTACATCTTTTATTCGCGACTTCTTCCCCCGACCATCGAGTATAGAAGGAGAAACTACATCTTTTATTCGCGACTTCTTCCCTCGACCATCGCGTATAGAAGGAGAAACTACATCTTTTATTCGCGACTTCTTCCCCCGACCATCGAGTATAGAAGGAGAAACTACATCTTTTATTCGCGACTTCTTCCCTCGACCATCGCGTATAGAAGGAGAAACTACATCTTTTATTCGCGACTTCTTCCCCCGACCATCGCGTATAGAAGGAGAAACTACATCTTTTATTCGCGACTTCTTCCCCCGACCATCGAGTATAGAAGGAGAAACTACATCTTTTATTCGCGACTTCTTCCCTCGACCATCGCGTATAGAAGGAGAAACTACATCTTTTATTCGCGACTTCTTCCCCCGACCATCGAGTATAGAAGGAGAAACTACATCTTTTATTCGCGACTTCTTCCCTCGACCATCGCGTATAGAAGGAGAAACTACATCTTTTATTCGCGACTTCTTCCCCCGACCATCGCGTATAGAAGGAGAAACTACATCTTTTATTCGCGACTTCTTCCCCCGACCATCGAGTATAGAAGGAGAAACTACATCTTTTATTCGCGACTTCTTCCCTCGACCATCGAGTATAGAAGGAGAAACTACATCTTTTATTCGCGACTTCTTCCCTCGACCATCGAGTATAGAAGGAGAAACTACATCTTTTATTCGCGACTTCTTCCCCCGACCATCGAGTATAGAAGGAGAAACTACATCTTTTATTCGCGTCTTCTTCCCTCGACCATCGAGTATAGAAGGAGAAACTACATCTTTTATTCGCGACTTCTTCCCTCGACCATCGAGTATAGGAGAAACTACATCTTTTATTCGCGACTTCTTCCCCCGACCATCGAGTATAGAAGGAGAAACTACATCTTTTATTCGCGACTTCTTCCCCCGACCATCGCGTATAGAAGGAGAAACTACATCTTTTATTCGCGACTTCTTCCCCCGACCATCGCGTATAGAAGGAGAAACTACATCTTTTATTCGCGACTTCTTCCCCCGACCATCGAGTATAGAAGGAGAAACTACATCTTTTATTCGCGACTTCTTCCCTCGACCATCGCGTATAGAAGGAGAAACTACATCTTTTATTCGCGACTTCTTCCCCCGACCATCGCGTATAGAAGGAGAAACTACATCTTTTATTCGCGACTTCTTCCCCCGACCATCGAGTATAGAAGGAGAAACTACATCTTTTATTCGCGACTTCTTCCCTCGACCATCGCGTATAGAAGGAGAAACTACATCTTTTATTCGCGACTTCTTCCCCCGACCATCGAGTATAGAAGGAGAAACTACATCTTTTATTCGCGACTTCTTCCCCCGACCATCGCGTATAGAAGGAGAAACTACATCTTTTATTCGCGACTTCTTCCCCCGACCATCGCGTATAGAAGGAGAAACTACATCTTTTATTCGCGACTTCTTCCCTCGACCATCGCGTATAGAAGGAGAAACTACATCTTTTATTCGCGACTTCTTCCCCCGACCATCGAGTATAGAAGGAGAAACTACATCTTTTATTCGCGACTTCTTCCCCCGACCATCGCGTATAGAAGGAGAAACTACATCTTTTATTCGCGACTTCTTCCCCCGACCATCGCGTATAGAAGGAGAAACTACATCTTTTATTCGCGACTTCTTCCCCCGACCATCGAGTATAGAAGGAGAAACTACATCTTTTATTCGCGACTTCTTCCCTCGACCATCGCGTATAGAAGGAGAAACTACATCTTTTATTCGCGACTTCTTCCCCCGACCATCGAGTATAGAAGGAGAAACTACATCTTTTATTCGCGACTTCTTCCCCCGACCATCGAGTATAGAAGGAGAAACTACATCTTTTATTCGCGACTTCTTCCCCCGACCATCGAGTATAGAAGGAGAAACTACATCTTTTATTCGCGACTTCTTCCCTCGACCATCGCGTATAGAAGGAGAAACTACATCTTTTATTCGCGACTTCTTCCCCCGACCATCGAGTATAGAAGGAGAAACTACATCTTTTATTCGCGACTTCTTCCCTCGACCATCGAGTATAGAAGGAGAAACTACATCTTTTATTCGCGACTTCTTCCCTCGACCATCGCGTATAGAAGGAGAAACTACATCTTTTATTCGCGACTTCTTCCCTCGACCATCGCGTGTAGAAGGTAAAACTAGATCGTCAACATTTTTTGCGATGGAGTAAAAGGCAACGAAGGTGTCATAAAAGTTGCATGAATAATGATGTTGTAAAGGTCAGAGGAGGCCTTCCTATTATGCTAATGAATGTCCTTTATCCTCTTTGTTCTCGCTTTGTTTTTCTTGTTGTTGTCTGTCATTTATTATTCATCTTTATATTCCTAATCTCTAAATTTTTTTTGTTTGCTATAATTTTCTGTTTCGCCTTCTCTTTATGGATAAGTGATTAAAGATATATATATATATATATATATATATATATATATATATATATATATATATACATATATGTATTTATATATATATGTATGTATATGTATATATATACATATATATATATATATATATATATACATATATATATTTATATATATATATGTATATGTATATGTATATATATACATATATATATATATATATATATATATATATATATATATATATATATATGTATATATATAGATTCATATGTATGTGTGTATATATGTACACAAACTCATACATACACACACACACACACATATATATATATATATATATATATGTATGTATGTATGTATATACACACATATATATACACATACATACATACAAATTATTGTTTTTTCTCATAATCACATCACTCTAAATATCACACCATTATGTTTTGCCAATTTGAAAAAAAAATACTTGAGCAATGTAATTATGAAAAGAGGCCTGTCCATAGATTCAGAATCTACTAGACGCCAGGAACCAAATAATACCATCCCCTTGACCTAACAAATTAGAAAATAACAGATAACACAAAGATAACATTATGTTCTTATCCTCAATGATCAGATATCATAATTTATAAACTCGTTATGGAGTCTATACCACACCATTATAGAAATGAATGTTGTTTTCCAGTTCGAAAACCTCCAGAGATCGAGTCCATTCCAGTGACAGCTTACATTGGTTTTCCAGTCAAAATTTCCTATAAAAATGATTCAGTCAAAAGAAGATGACGCAAGTTGGTGGTTCTTACGATATATGGCAACGATTCACTAATGCTTTTTTGGAGCTGTGGAACAAATGTTTTTGAACTGCAAAGAAAAAATATATTGAGAATGCTAAAGGTGAGGATTCTTATGAAGGAAATATTGTGTAAGGAAGAATATACATACTTTACTTACACATATATACAGTTATGTATACATACATACACACACATATTATCTGAAAATGTTATATATATATATATATATATATATATATAAAATGTGTGTATGTGTGTGTTTGTAGGCGCATGTGTGTAACATTAGGAATTCAATTTTCTAAATAGAAGTATAAAATGTAAATACACCAAAGCTCTTAATATGTAGAGCACATGACTTTATAAGGAGTCTTTTATGTCTTTCACTTCAATTGAATAATGCAACAAACATATTTCAACAACTGCATGGTGGGAACCTTGGACGAATGTACATTTAAAAAAGTACTATTCTATTCTATTTTTGGCTTTGACATTATATTGACTTATTCATATCACAGCAACATTTTAAATTGACTTCGGAGATTTTTTCAGATTCATCAAAATGTTTCTCATAGAATATTCCTTTTTATTACCGTCAATATGTAGAACAAAATTCCTGGAATGGAAAAATGATCGATTAGAAAGGAAAAATGAAAATGGAAAATCTTCTATAAATTGTAAGCACAGCATTTCACAGAATTGGTTCGTCGTATACCAAAACAGTAATTCATAATAACTTTAGATATTGTGGAATATATTGTCTCTTTTCCAGTAGGCCTAATTTTGACAATGTATTATTTTGTTAATACCTATTTATATGGAATCAACAAGAAACTGACTATATAGGGATCCCCTTCTGAATATATTTGATAAATATATTTATCTTTTTGTTTCAGGTCCGAAGATAGATGTCATCAGTTCTAAGTCGTAAGTACTAACTCTTATCAAGTCTTTTCAATTTTTATTTTGTGGGTATATATATATGTATATATATATATATATATATATATGTATATATATATATATATATATATATATATATATATATGCATACATATATATATAATATATATATATATATATATACATATATATATGTATATATATGTATACGTATATTTATATTTATATATAT